>NC_056726.1:845434839-845525644 GCF_019279795.1 Protopterus annectens | reverse complement strand
AACTTTCATTTGTGGCTTTCGCTAGTGCTTTGTAGGCTAATAGCCGCAGGCTAGTTGGGGCTGGTTCTTTTGTGTTTTTGTAAAGAAAATAAAAGTTGTTTTTCTGATATTTAAGCCCTAACCTTGAGAGAATTTCTGTCTATACACACTGAGCAGAGTGGATGAGAGCTGTTGACTCCAACTCTTAGCTGAGATATATAAGTATCCTGTTTTTTTTTCTATTATTTATACAATTTATTGTTTCTAGCAATTTATATATAGCACTTTTATTGTAATCTGCACAAGTAACTGATTTGTTTGCAGTTAAAGCATTGTGTATCTTTACAAATCTTTATCTGTTTAAAAACTTTCATTTTTTGGCTTTCTCTAGTGCTTTGTAGGCTAATAGCTGCAGGCTAGTGGGGGCTGGTTCTTTTGTGTTTTTGTAAAAAAAAAAAAAAAATTGTTGTTCTGGTATTTAAGCCCTAACTTTGAGAGAGTTTCTGTCTATACACACTGAGCAGAGTGGATGAGAGCTGTTGACTCCAACTCCTAGCTGAGATATATAAGTATCCTGTTTTTTTCGATTAACTGATTTGTTTGCAGTTAAAGTAGTTGGTTGATGAAGCATCTCATAGATGGGATCTAAGGAGCACTGTTGACAACATCTGTGAGACTGGGCATGCTTAGATGTGTTGGCTGCTGTGGCCAGAGGTGCCAGTGATGCAGTCTTCAGAAGTCTGTGATCTGAATGTGAGCATCCCCCTGTCTCTGGACCCTCACATAACCATGGCTAGCGTAGCCTTCAGAGACAGAACATATTGCAGCTGTGATCTACTTCCTGGATATATGCAGGCTACCAATGATTTGAGCATTAAGGTATGTTCCCTGTCCCTATACACTCTATCACTGTTCAGGCACTGCAGGTCATCCTGCAGGGAATGAAGGAGTTAAATGTCATTATGCAGCCCATGTACTGTACTCACCGTCTACCATGGTGCATGTAGCAACTGTCTCTGCTGGGATTACTGAGCTGCACATTGATTGATGCCAAGTGTTATAACCAGATCGGAGAAAGACCTGGACTTGTGGAGGTGATGTCCATGAATTCGCATCAGAGATAGTGCAGCTGACAAATGCCGTCTGTGATTTCTCTTTTATATCTTGGGTGAGGATTACAGATAGAAGATGCCCTACATTAAACAGTGGGGAGGACAAATGTCAAGCCTGCCCCTCAAACATCACATTATATGTGGGAAGTCTGTGAGTCCACCATTGCTAGCATTGTCATTAGTGCCAGTATATCATTGGATTGTGTAATGTGCATGTTGCTGTCATTGTCAGCCACAAGTGACCTGCTGATAACAGGCATGTGCTGCCTTCTCATGCTGGCCGCTCAACCCGGGGAACACATGAAAGCATAAAGGTGGCATACTTGTTTTTGCAGTGAAACATATGCTTCAGACTCTCCAACACATTGTACACATACTGGTTCATTAACCAGTCTGTGAATATCCTATGACATGCATATAACATGTAATGTCTGGTATTGCAATTGTAGCCCGGTTGTACATGGAAAAGAAATATGTAGAGGTGTTTTTTGAATAGGTACCCCCCCCCACATGCAGGTCACTATACAACATAGGAATCTACCTGCTGTTACTAACCTGGTGGTCGACAGAATACTTTTTAATTGTGGAACTGTACAAATTATTAGTCTGTTTTTTTCAGTTGTCAGATATATGTGGAGGCTTTAACATAACTGCTTGCACAGGACATCAGATCTTGCTTTTGGCACTGCTCTCTCTGTGCTATATCTTTATTTGGTGACAAAGATGTTGGAAAGTGTATTCAGTACAGTTTTCTTGTAAGCAACAAGGTAGCAGCAGTGAGAACATTTGAAAAAGATTTTGTGCATTTTAAGGCAGCTTGTTACTGACTGATGTTCAAATTACTAAAAGCAACAGTGAGACACAGGACTGTTACTAACATTTCTGTTCAAAGGTATGTCACAATGCCGACAAAAGTGCTTGGCACATGTAACATCTTGTGTAAGTGCTGTGATTGCTTGGGAATGAGAGACTGACTCACTTTGATCTAACTATTTTAATGGGAGTAAGTGAGGGAGTGAGGCACCAGACAAAATGCATGTTAATATTATGGAAGGACAGGTTGGAGATTGTATGCCACAGGTGTGCCAAATCAATATCTTTTTTTTTATTAGCTGCAGCAGTTTGCAGGCTGCTGAAGACTTAACTAGTTATTTTAAAACAGGCACAGAAGTTCACTGGTCCGTTCTCATCTGCAAGCTCATTATGTATACATAGTAGCCTTTTGTCTGTTTTCATTGTTTCATTTTGACCAAGTAAACCACAGCACTAAAACTGAAGATAGCTTGATCACAGTCACTGTTTTTGAACTGCTGCCTTTTTTATTTTAATTACTTATAGTAGTGAAATGATGATATAATATATAGCTTTAGCTTTGAGGAGGCAGAGAGAGGAAGAACTTTAAACTTCTGAGTATAACCCAAAGGGGAATTTTGTCACTGCCAAATTAGAATCAATATCTTTACAAGCTGAAATATATTTGTTCTTTAAATGTTGTCCCAGTCTAACTTCAGAGGGGTACACAGTGTTTGGGGGTAGGGGTGAGGAAGCATGGTTTGTATATGAATGCATGGAAACAGCAACTTGAAATATATGACTGTAGTTTTTTCTTCTTTCTTCTTTCCCAATCTAGTAGTACTCTCATAAAGCTCATATCTTTCTTAAGGTTTTACTATGCCTGATCGATGCATGGCAATGTCAAACCAAATAAATGCTCCACTCCCCCTCAAAAAAAAATCTCAACCTAGAGGTCCAAGACTTCCACTTAAACTCAGACACAAAATAAAACATGCTGATTATTAGGAGGATCTCATGGACACAGAGACTCCTCACTCTGGAATACATAGCCAAATCAGCCATTCAAGCTCTCTGGAGCGAAATCCTCTGACGTGGATGGATATCTAATCTCAAATCACCCTAGACACTCAGTCACCCTGCTAAGACAGAGGCACAGTAAACTCACAGAAAAGGGTTACTTATCTTAAAAGGGTTTTATTACAGAGCTAAGTTAAAATACTAATGGCCAGGCTAATAAATACACTCTGGCTAGGCTTATAAATGTATGCTGGGGCAATAGCCTAGGTATCTACCTATGAACCTATGGGAGCAGGGCTGCTATAACCTCAGAGGCACAGATATGTATATATTATTATGAACCGTTGTGTTTCCTCACCTTAAATTTTAAGTTTTGTCACTTTTGAATTTCCTTGAAAGAAAAACTTATTTCTTCCTTTTAGTGAAAAAAGGAAAAAAATTTCCTCATTTTTTAAAAAGTGAATGTTTTTCAAAATGTTGTCAAAAGTTCATTAAATCACACTCAGATCACTGGAAAGATTGGTTTCCACTGGTTTCATTTCATCTTTTTCCAAAGTTATTAATTGTTTTTCTTCAGTAGTATTGTAGTGTAAGTGTGTGCGGGAAAAGCTGAAGAGTAAAGGAAGATGTTAAAAAAGTGTGAAAAAACAAAACAAAAAAAAAAAAAATAATAATCTGATTGGTGGTGGAAGGCATGATGCAGGAAAACTGGATGGACATACGGGCATCAAGGGAGGCACCATTGAGTCCTTTGCCAAGGGTTTCCATTTTACCTTAGACTAGTCCTGGCTGCAGGAGTGTGCTGAGGATAGTTATGCAGGACATTAAAGTATAATTAAAAAAAACTTACAGGTGGTTTGTTTAGATATGCTAGCAGCACAGTCTGTCCATAAAAATCATGTTGCTTGCTCTCAAGCCTCTATTTTCTTGCAGCAAGATTGTTTGTGATAATTAATTCTGCTCATGTTTTTTCTTTCTTTGTATTTATTTGTGTTGAACAGATGTCTCTGAATTCCTCTGTACAGCTTAAGAGTTTCCTCTTAAACAATTACGAATCTTGATTCAGTTGATATCAGCTTCACCTTCAGGCTACAAACTTTGCCATGGCTTTTGACTTCCTACTTTGTCTCTGGCTCACAAGTGTGGGTGTCTTTTGTAGTAGTATTTCTGTCTTTGCTGATTTCTGTTCGGCATTTCCATGATGTTTATTATTGGGCATCAATAACTTAACCAAAGAAGGCACTCTGCGTCTCAGCCTTCTGCTTATCAGCAGTTGAATCTGTGTGTGCTTGAATCCTTGCAGTAGAGTGTTCCTGATTTCCATAATTGTGAGATGACAGTACTCGTAGATTTGGCACAGCTCTTTTTTTCATTAGAGTCTTCACTTTCTGGATAGTTATTTTCACTTGTCCACTGGGATAAGCTTAGTATAGACATGATATTACATGTATGAATTCCCACTTGTGCATAAATCTTAAACCTTTTGAGTTAATGCCATGTTATTACAGACCATTGTCAGATATGGGAATGTTGGGTATCACCCCTCTGAGAATATATATTTCAATGCACTAATCACATCTGCACTTTCCTTGCCTGAAAATTTTACGACTTCATAGAAGTTTGAATAATAAACCACACATATGAGATACAAGGCTTATTTGAACTGGATCAAATCTGTACTCGCACTGTTTTGTAGACAGTCTGGCACTTAGTGTGCTTGTATCAGTTTCTTTGGATTGTTGATGTGGCAAGTACTACAGATGGTACAGTTCTGTACTGCTTGTTCCAAATAGAAATTCCTGGTTAAAACATTCTTTCTTTGAGTTTTACTTTTCTCAGATGTGAATCCTGAATTTTCTTGAGCATCTTCCTTTTCTGTTCATTAGAACCGTTATTTTAATTTTTTTTTTTTTGGTCGCCATTTTATTTTTTTAAATACCTTTATTAAATTATCACTTAAGACACAGGCAAACATACAGTAACAGAAAAGAAAACAAACCATTTAAAAAAATTCCATTTAAATACAGTATACATCACATATATTTCTTTGCTGTCATTAGTCCAACATTACAAAAAAATTGCTAAATTCCTCCCTTCCCTTAAACCTCACCCCACCTCCTCCTGAGCATTATTTATTTTATTTATTTATTTATTCCAGTTTGATGACCGGGGAGGTCCACTGGGCCTGGGGAGCCCGTTTTCAGTGGAGGCCCGGGGAGAAAAGCTCTACAATACAAAGTTTAAGTACATGATTAAATTACAAGAAAAATGCAAGATTAATTACAAAGAAAATTACATGATTAATTACAAAGAAAAATTCATGATTAGTTGCAAAGAAAGTTGGGATTACAAACAACAGGTAGCATTCTAAAGAAAAGAGAAATAAAATATTTACAATTTAGTTCACAGGGCTTAGGTAGGTTACTTTAGTGGAGGCTTGGGGAGAAAAGCTAGACATTAAAGTTTAATTACAGAATACTTGCAGTGGAGGCTCAGGGAGAAAGCTCCACAATACAAAGTTTTATTACATAATTAATAACAAAGGAAGTTAGTGATTGCAAGCAACAAGTAGCATTCGATGAAGTGAGAAAAGAAATAAGCAGTTTAGCTTCAGGAGAGTGAAAACAGGCTTATAGAATCGTGGCTAAATTTGCTGTTCTTTACACAAATAATCATTAATTTAAAGTGAGGTTAGGGAGCTAAGAAGGTTAGCCTGGGGTAAAAGGAGGGGAGAGCTTGAGAGGAATGGGTGGAAGAGTACAGTTGCATTTCCTGTTTAGACAGAGGTAAGAATGAAGTTGAGTTTTGAAGTTATTAAGGTTGTCACAGGTCCTCAGTATGGAGGGCAGAGTGTTCCATTTTTTAGCTAGGGAATAAGATAGCAGAAACTGCCCAGCAGGGCGCTTGGGTTTATGGATGATGATCAAGTTTTGGTGGGTAGATCTAAGGGGTCTGGGGGGGTTATAAGGTTGAAGAATATTGGATAGTGCAGGACACTTAGTAGGTTAGAACAGTAATTTGTGTGCAGTGGTGATTTGGTAAAGGTTAAGTAGATTGGGGAGTTCAAGCCAGTTTACAGAGGGAAGGAAGATGCAGTGGTGAGAGGAGGATTTTGCATTTGTGGCAAATTTGGCTATTTTATTGTAACATACTTCTAGTTTGGAGGTGAGTGTGGAAGATAAATTAGTGAGCAGCAGAGCGCCATACAGTAGAGAGGGGAGTAGGTAGGTAGTGGCGAGAGTTAGTCTGGTGGAAGGAGAGAGGAAGTGATTGTTTCTGTAAAGTAGGCCTAGTTTTATGTGGGTTTTCTTGATATTTAGCTGGATATGATTATTAAATTTTAGGTGTTCATCAATGGTTACACCAAGAAGTTTGGCTGAGGGTACGACCTCGATAATGGAGTTGTTAAGACTGGTGATATGGAGTAAGATTTTGTCAACAGGGAAGGATTTTGAGGGAGAGAATAGAAGGATCTTTGTTTTGTTGACATTTAGTGAGAGGTGATTTTGGAGCATCCAATTTTCGGTGGTGGAGAAAGCAGTTTGAGTTAGAAATTGGAGATCTTTTAGGTTAGAGGCATGACAGATCAGAGTGGAATCATCAGCGTATTGCACAATTTTGGTGTTAGGTATGGCTTTGTGGAAGTTGTTAATAAAGATTTTGAAAAGCAGTGGGCCAAGGATTGAACCTTGGGGTACTCCAGTGGGGGTTGGGAGGAAAGTAGAGGTGGCCTGGCCCCATTTCACGGCTTGGGATTTATCAGAAAGGTAGCTGGTGAACCAGGAAAGAGTTTTATTGGAGATGTTGAGGTTAGACAGATGATTTAATAGGTGACTATGGGAGATGGTATTGAAGGCTTTAGATAAGTCTAGCAGAACAGAGGCTACGATATTACCACAGTCACGAGCAGAATTTACAGACTGTAAGAAGGAGAGAAGGGCGGACTTGGTACTGTGTCCAGGATGGAAGCCATGTTGGGGAGGGGAGAGTAGTTGGTGATTGGTAAGGAATGGCAGGAGCTGTAAGTGGATACATTTTTCAAGAATTTTGGAGATTGGGAAGAGGATGGCTATGGGGCGGAAATTGGAGGTGTTAAAATTTTTGCCACCCTTGTGAAGTGGAAGTATAAAAGCAGAACGCCATGCTTTGGGTACATAGGATTCAAGTAGTGATCTATTGATCAGGATGCTGAAAGGAAGAGCAATACTGTCAGAGGCTATTTTTAGGAAGGTGGAAGGAATGCTGTCAGGGGCATTGGAGCAAGGTTTGAGTGTAGTGTGAAGTCTCTTTATTAGTTTGGTGGAGATGGGTTTGAATTCAAAAGTGGGGGGAAGGAGGGAGAGGAGGATTGAGCAGTAGGAGGTGGAGGGTTATTTTTGGTAAAGGTCTTGGTTAGCTCAGCAATAGAAGAGGTAAAGAAGGCATTGAACATTATTGCAATTTCAAGTTCAGATTTGCTGGAGTCTGTGCAATGGTTATTTTTTGTACCAGGTTTAAGGAGAGAATTAATAGAGTTCCAGAACTGTTTGGGGTTTTGTGTGTGATTTGCTTGTAGTTTGATGTAGTAAGACTTTTTGTCTTTAATAACTTGTTTTTTGGCTTGGTTTCTCAGCTGTTTGTATTTAAGTAAGATTTCTGGTTGTTTAAGTTGGTGGTACACTTTCCAGGATTTATCTCTTTGTAGCATATTTTTTTTTGGTGTCTTTGATGAGCCAAGGGGTGGTATTTGCTTTAACTCTTTTTGTTCTTATAGGTGCTAGGGAGTTAAGGACAGTTATGAAAGTAGAGTTGAAGTAGTCAACGGCTGCATCTAACAGAAGAGTTTTTAAAGGGTTCCAGTTAGTTAGCTTAAGGGAGTCAGATAAAGTAGTAGGGTTAAGGTTAGAGAGGTTGCGGGTTTGAATGTAGTGGTGGGAGTGTGGGGAAATGGGTATAGCCCGATGGATGAAGGCAGGGAGGTGATCTCCTAATGGGTCAGGAATGACACCAGATTTTAGGACTTTGTTAGGGTGGGATACTAGCATCCAGTCTAGTATAGAGCCTGGGGGGTTGTTTTTGTTAGGTCTAGAAATAGAGTTTGTAAGTTGAGTAAAGTTAAATAGATTGATTGATATGGTGGGATTATGGTGACTAATTTTGTTCCAGTCTATATTTACATCTCCCATGATGTAGGTTTCTAGCTTAATGTTGGAGGAGGTCCAGGAGAGGATGTCTTCCAAGATGCTTGTGTTGTTACCAGGGGGAATATAAAGGGACATGATACAGATGCTCTTATGGTTGTTCAGTTTTAATAGGCCAGTTACAAGTTCAGCACTATTGAAAGAAGTAATGGGGTTGGGATATGGAGTGATGGACAAGTGGTTGGAGTAGATTAAGGCTACACCACCACCTCTCTGATTTTGGCAGTCAGAACGGAGAGGTAGAAATCCAGGGGGAAGGAATTCTGAGTCACTTATATGAGGTTTTAGCCAGGTTTCGGAGATGGCTACAATGTCAGGAGAATTGTGATTGAGCCAGGCCTGAAAGTGGGTTAATTTATTATTCACGCTTTGGGCATTGATGGTGAGGAATTTGAAGTATTTATTGGTGGATTTGTTGTAGTTGTTAGGGGGGTTTGAAGGAGAGAATTTAGGTCCTGGATTGGGGTGAATGTCACCAGCTAAGCAAAGGTGCATGAGAAGGGGAATACGTTTGTATGGTTTATGATTAGATAAAGGTGGCCGGTAGAGAATAGGTTTAGGTTTGCAGTATTTAGTAAAGTTTGAGAAAAGTTTAAATTTTAAGAGGTGGATAGGAAAGGGGGGAATTAAGGAGGCTAAGATGTTGTGAAAATGGGTTGAGTGGGAGGGGATGGGAGGTAGTGGAGATGGGTGTAGCTGGATATTGGTGTAGGAGGTGAAATGATAAGGAGGTAGAAGAAGAAGGAAGAAGATAGATGTTGAGGTGAGGATTTGAGGAGGAGGAGTGAACATGGTAGATGAAGCATATTAGAAGTGAAGTAAAAGGGAGGAAAATAAGAAAGTTAGATGGGAGGGGAGTGGTAGTGAGGGGTGGGTAGGATTGGGGGGTGGAGGAACAGTGTTAGAGGATTGGCTGAATGAAGAGGGAGAGGAGATAGAGGGTAGGCTGGTTAAGAGGTAGCAGAGTTTGTAGATTGGCTGGTGGGGAGGGAGGGGTTAAAGGAGGAGAATAAATGGAGGAGTGCTGGGGCACGTGGGAATTGGGGGCAGGGTAGGGGAGCGAAGTGAGCCCGCAGGGCGAACGGAGCGGGATAGAGCAGCAGAGTGAGAGAGACCAGCTGAAAAAGTATCAGCCACTACTGTTCACAGTAAAGGTAAGTAGGTTATTTGGTAGAAAACAGTGTAAAGTATTACCTTTGTGTAAGAACAAAGAAAAAACTAATATAGGGGAGCTTTGTCCCTTCGTTAGTTTAAGGTCAGGGAGGGGGGTTAAATCAGGGTTTAGAGAGTGTGGAATGAGATTTGGGAGGCTTTAAGTTACAGGCAGATAGAGGTAATGTTGGACATAGGTGTTTTAAAAAAAATGATACAAGCTATGGGATGAATGAGTAATGCTACCTAGAAAGGAAGGATAGCAGTTAGGAAAAGGAATACGATAGGAAAGGCTAGTTAGATAAGTCTCGTTTAGAATTATTATGCATGTATTGTTTCCATAATTTCCATTTACTTCTATGTAATTTGCTCTTTCCATTTTCTAAAGATCCA
This sequence comes from Protopterus annectens, assembly GCF_019279795.1. Lineage (NCBI taxonomy): Eukaryota > Metazoa > Chordata > Ceratodontiformes > Protopteridae > Protopterus > Protopterus annectens. The sequence goes on along the minus strand of NC_056726.1, from coordinate 845,516,016 downwards.
TCTTCCAGTTCTTATATCTCTTTTATAATATTCAGTACAGTTGGTGTAGACTTTGATTTCCATTTTCTAGTTATTGCTTTTTTGGCAGCCAACAGATTTAAACTTAATAAGGCCTTACTGTGCCTAGGCAATTCAGATTCTGTGTGCTATCTTAGAAGAACCATTTCCTTAGTTACAGCCATTTGCACACCCAATATTTCTGATAGAGTACTTTGTAGGGAATTTTAAAATCTAATAAAATATTTAAAATTTTGTATGATAATAAATGCACATTTAAAATGAGACAAAATTTTTATATATAAAAAAAAAATAATGCATAAAACTTTAGTTGTCTAATAACATTAATTATATTATAAAATCTATAATAAATAAATGTGTGTGTTTGCCCAGGAATCTAAATTAAAAACAAATTGTTCATACCCAAAAAAATCATGCATACTACTAATGATAGAAATATTGTATCGGACTACCATGACAGCTCAATAAATATTGTTTAGTTTAACTTAGGGTTGTTGGATAGAGGATTTATTTTAAGAGCTTTTTTTAAATGGGATTCATTCCATTCCTTTTAACCTCCCCCAACACCCAGAACTTGAAATTAGTTTTTCACACACCCCCTGTGTGTAAGGAAAATTGTTAATGTTCCTTGTGTCCATTATAAAAGTACATTGACCACATCTGCCCTGTTATTACTCCCAGGCCTAGTAAGAACTGTCATGGTTTTACATTCACATGATGAGTTGTGTATCAACAATGGCCTGTTGTGATGGTCACATCCAAATAATCTATATGGTCTGTACTATATAGGTGAACTCCAAGAAGAGGTGGTGGTGGTATGTAAATATTCAATAAAACCTAAGATATGTAATGACATTTGTCCAAAAGTCTGATTTTAAAAAGACATGTTTTCTCAAAAAACAGCATAATGATGTTGGCATAGAAGGGGCACAAGCGATCCCATAGCCACACCTCCCAGCTGATGGTGTATATGTCCCCTGAAAGAAAAAAAAGTTTTTTTTTTTTCCAAATTCATTCTTTTTCTAGCCTGAGCCTGGTTGCATTGCATTAAATAAATTAAATTCCATCTCAACATCTGTTCAAACCAGGATAGCCCCAATATCATAGGGTATAATAGAGAATAGATCATCAAAAACGACAAAAATATATAAAATAGTTTTCATCATAAAGGGACCTTTAAAAATTTAAAGAAAGTCAACGAAAATAGCAAGAGGTTGTGTCTTGGAACATTGCGGGTCACTATTGGCCTGAAAAAGGGGTTATGAATAACATCCTTTCGAATTTCGAAAATTTCCAATCACAGAGACAGGGTTTAGGGACTTTAAAATAATTATATAGGTCAAGATCTATAAGAAAAATTAAAATTGTCCTCTCCAACCAATCAATTTTATTGTAACAGATGTTTCCCATTTCTTTTCTGAGTGTAGTCCCACAAATCCATCGGACTACACCCCCTATATCAGGCTTCATAATTCTAATTTTGTGTCATTGTGTAGTCTTCCCAATAAATATTTTTCCTCTCTCTGCTAAATAATTGATAATCTTTGATACCTTAGTCACCCTTATGTCCCTGTCAAAATGTATAAAAAAACATGGTCTCATCAAAGGCTGTATGTATGGGTTGTAAACTCTTATTGTTACAAAACTTCAAAATTTAAATGCTCTCTGTGTTGGCCTGGTGCCCTAGTGTAGTGTTAAGATGTAGTTTTTTATAAATAATTTTATATTTCTAGGCTAGGTTTTTTTTTAATTTTAATTGGAATAAATGGAAAAAATTTTTTAAAAAAAAAAAAAAATGTAAAGTAAGTAAAAGTGTAAAAAAACGGTAATTATTCAGTTAGTGAATGCATTTCATCAACATGTTTCTGACACAATCTTACACATCAGACATCTTACCAACATATCTAATATCTATGTACTCGTCCAATAATATACCACATTTTAAAATCTGCCAGCTTACAAAAATATGTTCCCAGTTTCCTCTTTCTTCCACATCACACCTCCAACATTTGCTATCTACCTGAGGAAAAAATCTTTAAAGTCTGCATTGGGTATAAAAATATCTATGCAACTACTTGCATGCACAGTATGCTGGAGGTCTTCAGATTGAGTTCTTACCTCACTGATTCTTTGTGTTTGTTTGTAATTGAACCTTGATCACCATACTGGGAGGTTCATAGCTGAAAGGATAACATTGTTAGGGGAAAATTCAACATTCATCTGTCCAGTGGCTGCTGCTGATGTGGTGTAGAGGTCTTTGGTATAAGTCCCAAATGAAAGCTAGTATTATCTTTTCACTTGTGTGACTCTAAATCAGTTTCAATACACTTTTGGTATTCTTTTAGTTTTCTTCTTACATCATTTGTAATTGTGGTATTACCTAAAGAATCTCTCTTTTTTTCTGTATCAGTTCTTTATGCCTTTCATAAATATGCTTTATTCAGCATATCCACTATATGTATTTTATTTTTCATAGATAAGTACTAGATGGTCAGTCTGCAGACCATAGCAAGACTAACCAATAACCCATATTCAGAACTTGTCTGCAAACTCTAGTAAAGCGGTACAAGATAGACTGCAGTAGAATCTGAGGTTGCTCATCCAATTATCTAGGCTTACCTTGATGGAGGCAAGGGTGCTACTTTGCTTAACGTAATAGAAGTTTGTTCCAGAGCTGGAGGATGTTTTAGATTATGAATCTGTTAAACCAGCATTTTAAATTATGAATCTATCAAACCGATGTGTCTTATTAATCTGGTAACAAAGGTTTAATTCCTTTAACTGTGTTTTTGAGGAACTATTTATGCTGTGAAGGAATAGAAGGTTAAAGAATGTTGGATCCTTCACGGTCTAAAAGAATAACCCTAGATCTCCACCGAGAAGTCGGTAAGAGATTGATTACAAAGAGATGGCTGTTAATTTGTTCTAATAACAAATATTTTTGAGACCACTGATCTTTTTACTTAAGAAGCTCTGAGAGTTCTCAAGTTGAGTGATAATGTTTAGACAAGTACATTTCAAAAGGGGCATCATATTAAGTAATGGTTCTGATAAGATATACAAGTAAAGGGAAATTAAGACTTCTTTGAATTTAGGGAATATGTTTTGAAAATTATTTGAGCCAGATAGAAGGCTTTCCAAACTACTGCATAGACATTATGATCTAAAGCTAAAGAATTATCAAAAAGAATGCCTAGATCCCTTTTGACAGTGTCTGTTTGGTGGAGTGCGTAGGCTGTATGGTATGAGAGCATGAATGTTTTCTTTACCAAAATTAATTGTAATTCATTTTTTCACATTTAATCAGAGACCATTGTGTTTATGCCAGTTGTTAACATGGTCTAACCCATGCTGGAGTAGTTGTGAATCAGTGGAACAATTTATAGCAATTTCCAATTTATAGTCTTCTCCAAACTTAGAAAACCATAGGCTAGAAGCATTAGCTGCCTATGAAATAGTTGCTAAATAGGCGAAGGCCAAGCACTGACCCCATGTGCTGCAGCACTGATAAATTTTTATTTTTGGAAGTAGCAGCTGTGTCACCATCCACATGGGTTCTGTCAGACATCCAGTTAGCTATCCACTGGACAACATAAGGATTTATATATTTAGATTTACAAGTGTGTCAGTAATGCCTCTGTAGATAAGAGTGAAAGGCTTTGGCCAGTTCCAGATATGCTGTAAATGCTGTGCAACTGATATTCACTGTTTCTGTGACTTTTCAAATAAATTAATGAAGTTAAAGAGGCAGGAACTTCTTTTGACAAATTTAAACGGATGAGGGTCTAGGATTAACAGGTTTCCATTGTCCAGATTTGTCTTTCAGGTCATATTTCTACAACTGTAGTTTTGATGGTATCATGTCTGCAGGCTTTTTTGGATGTGCTTTTCAATGGTTTGTGATGCGTTTCCAACTGAACTTATTTAAAATAGGTTTACACATGGAATTTCTCACATTTGTGCAGTGTTATTAACAATACCTTTTCTATGTAAGCATATCTCTTGTGCTTCTGTGAGCACTCTTAATCCGTAGGTACCTGATCTCTCAGCTTGTACCTTCCTGATAGGCATCTACTTGCAACACAACTGGTTTATTCATATCATACTATAATATCGGAACATGTGTAATTAGTTTTGTAAACATTTCAAAACTGTTATCTTGTTCAAATCCCCATTATGCAAGCACCATTTTGCTCTAACAGTTCTCATAGATGCATAGTTATCTCAGGTATGTTTGGTACAAACTTTGCAAGATACTTCTTCATTCCTTGAAACCTCTGTAATACCTGCTTGTCTTATGGCCTTGGTATTTGTACATCATTGTGGTTTTTTTTTTTTGTAAACAAGTGTTCATATCCTTTGAATGTACAATGTGACCCATGTATTTCAAAGTTATTACTCTGGTTTTAGATTTGCTGTTATTTATTTCAAAACTGAGTTGTATTAAAGTGATTTGCCAATGTTTTTGTTTACATTGTGTCATTTGATGAGAGAAGTGCCCCATTGTATTTTCCCTCTTGTCCTTCCTTACATTTTTGGGGCATTTTTTTTAAATAAAAAGCATCATAAACTTTGTATTATACCGTGATCCAAATAAATTTAGTTTTTCCTGTGGTACCTTGGGGTAATGTGCAGCCACAGAATTTAATGGGGCACCTTTGCTCATATGTAGTAGTATGCCCATTAAAATCTGTGGACCACATTTTAGATGCATGGTGGTATGCTAGTTAAAGTCTATGGATGCAACTCATGGTTTTCCTATACTGAAGTCACTGAGGTTATAATTCCCTGTTTTTACACAGTAAAGTCAGAGTATGGAAAACACATATGTTAAAAGTATTTTTCTTGGCAAAGAAGATGCCATAAATGTCCTTGTTGGGGGGGGGGAGTACTGTTTGGCACTTTATTCACCACATGCAGTGGTGCAATGGTAAGCTTCCAAATATAAGCATATAGGTTTAATATAAACAGCAGTTGTATTAGTCTCTTTTCATATCCTTGTGTATAACAACAAACTAGTAGATCACAACGTATTTGTATTAAACCTTACAAGCCTTTAAAGTAGCAGACATTATTCTAAGAACTAAGCCAACACGGTAATGGAGAAAAGAGATTCTACTTATAGGGATGACTGCAATTAGGGATACAGAAAAAAGGCAGGAAGGGGCTGGAATTTATTGGAAAAACTGGAAAAAGAACAAAGGTATTTGGAGCAAATAATTAGAGAGGGAATGGGAAGAGGCTAAGAATTTATTTGGACTGCAGGCTAGAGATTGCCTTCCTTATTGAGGATTGATATCAGAGTATAGGCAAAGAGAAAGAAATAGGAGGATCCTAACCGAAGGACCCGCACTGGTAGAGTTTTTAGTAACATCTAGAACAGAAGCTGCTGTTAAGAAAGGAATAATTAGTAGAGCATATAAAATATTGCATGATAGCTATAAGAACCAATCAGAGGAGGTTAGGAAGGAGTGGAAAAGAGACTGGATAAGCAATTTACAAATAAACCAAAAAGTCTCCCAAATATGCAATGTCTAGAAGATTTAGGATCTTTGCTTAAAAGTGTTTACATAGGTATTTTTATACCCCAAGTAGATTCCAAAGAATTTTTCCACAGGTAGACAGGAAATGTTGGAGGCATGGTGGGAAAGAAAGATATAATTGGGAACATATTTTCTGCAAGTGTAATGAGTTGACAGACTTTAAAAATGCCCTACAGACTACTTTAGCAGAAATACTGGGTGAGCAAATTGGTATGACTAGGGAATTTTTTTTGAGATATGATACAGAATTGGAATTGCCTAGACATAATAATAAGTCTTGCTGAGTCTAATTATGGTGGCTGCCAAAAACGTAATTACTAGGAAAAGGAAATCAAACTCTAAATCAACTGTGCTAGAAGTAGCAAATACAGTAACAATGTTATGAACAATACCTGCAGATGAGGAATGAGGTGTAAAAGAAGGCAGGATTTGAATGAGCTATGTAATGTCTGACTGACAGTGACTGGAGAGATTATAAGTGATGTACAATACTTGCAACTGAAATTATGTCAGTGTGGTTTGTTTTAATTTATATGGATGTAAGATTTCCTGTGTCATTAGTGATAATTTAATAAAGATGTTTCTTGTGTGATAAAAAAAAACTTACAAGCCTTCAGTTACCTTTGCAGCAGCTCTTTGAAACAACAGTGGTACTGACAAAATATCAAACATGAATCTGTACCTTATGGTATATTAAATATTCACAACTTGAGGTTTTCTTTACCTAACTTTATATGCCAAAACCCTGGTTTTTAGGTTTGAGAAAGAATTAGATCCGAAGTAGTTGTCTTCATTTGGTCTTCAAGCTGTGGGTTCCCAGATCCATATCAGATCTGACTTGGCCGCATATCCAACATCTGATCCAAGCTCAATGCTCTTCCCCTTACCCATAATGCTCCTGTCTCCTTCCTCCCTCCCTTCAGACCGCTTTTGCCACCTAAATATCCGCATTGTGATCCAAGCTCTCTGCATAAAATGTTTGTGGTAAGTGCTGTTTTTAGAGTAAATATTTCCCTTTTCTCTCCTACATTCCTTCTCTACTTTCTACATCCCCTCTGCAGTTACGTCAGTAAAAAAAAAAAAAACTCTTTCTCTCCCTTTTTCTTTCCTTGTGTGTGTGGTCTGTGTGATTGTGAGTGTGCTAGGCCTGAGGTTGGGACATGTCTGACACTCCCAAACCCAGCTTCAGAAAGTGTACAGTGTGTGGTCATAAGCTCTTCCCAGTTGATGACCACACTCTGTGCATAGTGTGTCTTGGGGCAGCCCATGTCCAGACCTCCTGTTCCATCTGTGCTGGGTTTAATCGCTGGGCACTTAGGGACAGGAGGGACAAACTAATTCTTTAGGGCCTTCTTCCCTCTTCGGAGACTCAAGTTTCTGTGCCCCCGGCTTCTGCCCCTGCCTCCTCCCCAGCCTCTGGGAATCAAACTCCTCCCAAGAGGCCCGGGGTTGGGGACAAAACTTCTAGAAAGGATAGGCCAAGGAAGCAATCCCCAGATCGCTTGGCTTCGGCCGGCCTGCCACCGAAAGTTAGGTTGGCTCTGAAACCAGAGTCTCCCCGGCTCTGTTTTCCTCAGTTTTCCCCTGAGCCGGAGGAGCCCTGGATCCATTTGCCAACTCAGGGTTCTCCTCACCATCCCTCCAGGCCAGTGTCAGTCGCCTCTTCCTCCCACTCCATACAGAGCCTTAGCGAAGCGGAGATGGATAGGATGATGCAGACGTTTATCTGCACCCAGATACAGATGGGAGTCTTGCCTGCCCCATCTCCCTCCGGAGCGGGGAGCATTTGGTCCAGCCTTCAGTTTTGGAGCTCTTGGATGGTGTCAAGGAGGCCGGTGCCAATGGTACCTTGTACACTGATGCCAGCTATGACCTTGAGCAGGTTGGATCCAAGGGGTTGGTGTCGGCTCCGAGTGTGCTGGAGCACAGCTTTCCTCTTGGTATCTCGGCACCTGGAGGTTCGGCTCTGACTACCCTGTCAGCTCAGAGGGTGACGGCTCCTGTTGTCCTTTCTCAGGATGTCTGTTCCCCTTTGGCTTACGATGTGGTGGAGCGGATTCTCTCAATTTCCTTGAGACCCTTGACCATTTTGTCTTTGGACTCCACCCTGACTCCCTTCATTTCTGGTGTGGTTCTGGCCATCCCGCCATCTCAGGGACAGCCTGCCACCACCTTTCTCAGGAAGCTTCCGCTTGGGAGCTGCAAGACTTTGGCGAGTCCTCCTCAGAGATCCCCACTGAGGAGATCCCTCACAAACGTATGTGCAAAAGGAGGCACTTAGACTCCCCATCGGAATCTCTCACTGAAGACACTGATTTGGAGGAAGGGGAAGGTTCCCCCCGGTCACCCCCAAGGATGTCTCTTTTGAAGACATGGAACTCCTTCACCAGCAAGGGGGGGTGGACTGCCCAAAAACCTACCTTGGATGAATCAGTGTTCCTTGAGGCATTGGGCGCAGGACCCTCTACTTCCTGGGTGTCCTCTCCTGCAGATCCTTTAGTGGATCTCATTGCATCTCGGTCATGGAAGGAACTGGACACAGTGGAGCACATTCCCAAATGTCTGGATAAACTCTTGAGCCACCCTGAGATAGATTATATTGGTACAAGGGATCCCCCGTTGATGCCATGGTGGTGGCAGCGGTCCCTAGGAAGGAGCTCGCTCAGGAGACTCTACAGTCTGTCCTCCTGACCATGAGTCAAGGGCAGTGGACTGTTTTGGTAAGCGGGTGTACACTTCAGTGACCATCTCTGTTCAGGTGCTGAATTACATGGCACATATGATTCGGCTGCAGTGAGACCTAATTAAGGAGCTTGCTAATTCGATTCAAGATTTTCTCCACTCGTATGGCAACTCTGAAATCAGTTGCGCACACCTCTCTGCACCTCCTCTCCCATGCAACTGAAGGAGCCGTTAGGGCAGCTAGTACAGGCATTGCCATCAGGCGACATGCCTAGCTCTGTCAGTTTTCAGAACCTTTCAAGACATCACTTACCAATGCCCCGTACGACTGTACTTCCCTGTTTGGCAAGTCTGTAAGTGAGACTCTAGCTCAGAGTGAGAAGGACGGGAAGACTCTGTCTAACTTTGGGTTCTGCTTCTCAGCCCCTCAATGATCCTTTTCTAGGAATCAGCAAGGGACCAAGAAGATGTAGTTTTGGAAATCTCAGAATTTTCCCCGAGACACTCAGGACTCACCTTCCCCCAGGGCCAGAGGGGGGATTTAATTGACGTTGCCCTACAAGCAGAGGGGGTCCGAGAAATTATGGGTCTCGAGAACCTTTCTCTGGCAGACCCGCTTAGCAACGCTGAAGGGTTGCCTGACTGCTCATCTCTGGAGTCAGTTGGGGGCTGTCTTTTGTTGCACCTAATGGAGTGGGAGTCCAACACAAGAGATCATTGGATGTTATGAATTATATCCAGAGGCTGTTCAGTGCCCTTCCTCAAGCCACCTCAACCATCCAAACACCTCTCAGATGTTCCACCTGTGTACAGGAAGGATGCAGCACTGGAAATCGCAAAGCTGCTAAGAAAGCGAGTCATCCAACCTGTCCCCCTATACCACACCGGATCAGGTATTTATTCCAGGTTCTTTTTGGTGCCAATGAAAACTGAGTACCTAAGACCGATTTTGGATCTATCCACCTTGAACCTGTCTGTGGTCAAGGCAAAATTCTGGATAGTCACCCTTCAGTCTATCCTGCCCATTCTGCAGGAGAACGATTGGATTTGCCTCGCTTGACCTCCAGGATACATACTATCATATCAAGATGGACAGACACTGTTGGAAGTTTCTCCACTTCTGGCTAGGAGCCAATCATTATTAGTTCAGAGTATTTCCCTTTGGTCTCACCACAGCCCCCAGGGTGTTTACCAAAGTGATGTCAGTAGTAGTGGCTCACCTGAGACTCCAGGGCATTCAGTTATTTCTGTACCTGGACGACTGGCTCCTCACTGCCCCATCCAAGCATCAACTTTTTCAAGTGAGGGATTCTTTTTTTCTTCTAGCCCAGAGGTTGGGCATTACCATCAATGTCAACAAATCATCTCTGACCCTTGTCCAAACTTTAGACTTCATTGGGGTGCAATTAGACACAATTTAAACCAGAGAGTTTCTTACTTCAGACAGAATACGTAGTCTGAAGCTACATGTCCTGTGCTTTCTTCAACCTCAGTCTCCGACAGTGAAAGTTGTATTAAGGGCATTGGGGTTTATGGTGGCCACAATCAATCTTTTGCCCTTGGTGCGTCTTCACATGTGGATCCTTCAGTAGACCCTTTCAGTACAATGGTCCCTGTTAGATCTTCCTTTGACTCACCCTGTCCGAATCTCTTGAGTGTGCAGGGACTCCCTTCAGTGGTGGATTCATTCCTTTGATCTGGTTTGGGGGTGTCCCTTTCACCATTTCCCATGGCCACGGTGACTACGGACACCTCCCAGCGGGGGGGGGCACTGCTCGGGAAGGACAGTCCATGGCACGTCGTCCCCCTACAAGACCAATTTGCATATCAGCGTCCTAGAGATAAGGGTGATGCTACTAGCACTGCAGGCTCTCCATGCTCATTTCCCTTCAGGAATGATTGTTATCCAGACGGACAATGTGTTAGTGGTCTGTTACATCATCAAACAAGGGGGATCCAGATCATATCCCCTATATTGCGAGGCCATAAGAATATAAAAATGGGCGATCTCCACCGGCTGTTTTCTGGTGGCAATGCACATTCCAGGGAGGTCTAACATTCTAGCAGACAGGCTCAGCAGATCTATTCTGATGCCTCATGAGTGGTCTTTTAATTCTTCAGTAGCAGAACAGATCTTTCACAAGTGGGGTTAGCCTTGATGCGATCTATTTGCCTCTCCTTTCAATGCGAAATGCATTGAGTTCTTCACTCTGAATCCCCCTCGGGGGGAAGCTTTATTCATGCTTGACCCCCTGGTCTTCTGTATGCTTATCCTCTTCTTCCCTTAATATCAAAATTTCTTCAGAAAGCTTACAGGCTGGGGAGCTTAATTATCCTCATTGCCCCATTCTGCCTCACCAGGTCTGGTTTCCCTCTGAGGTCTCATCTGGTGGCTCCACCATGGATGTTGGATCCAGTTCCAGATCTCATATCTCATCCCTCAGGGATTTCTCATCCAGATCTGTACAGTCTAAAGCTCACTGCTTGGCTGCTGTAGTTTCCATGATAGTCAGGACTCCCAGATTATCCTCTCCTGTGAAAAGAATTCTAATGACGGCTCATAAATCTTCCACCAGGAAAGTGTACTCAAGCAAATGGAAACGTTTTTCTATCTGGGCCTCTCAGCATGCATTAGATCCTTTAACTGCGCCAGTTTCTGCAGTGTTGGAATTTTTATCGGGAATTTTTCAACAAGGTGACAGTTTTTCTACTGTTAAAGTTCAACTTGCTGCAGTTTCTAGTTATCATGTGGGGGATAATATGACTTCCTTAGCATCTTCAAAGCTTTGTAAGGCCTTCCTCAAAGGTACCTTTTTTCTTTGACCCCCGGTAAAAGGCCTTAGCCACCGTGGGATCTTACCCTAGTACTTCAAGCCTTAGTCTTGCCTCCCTTTGAACCTGCAGCTTCAGGGGACATGCCGTTTCTCTCCTGGAAGACTGCCTTTCTGGTTGCCATTACTTCCACTAGGAGAGTTTTGGAACTTCAGGCTCTATCGATCAAAGCCCGTTATATGGTTTTTCATAAGGACAGGGTGTCTTTGCATACTAATCCATTCTTTATACCTAAAGTAGCTTCAGAGGCCAACATTAATCAGGTAGTCAACCTTCCAGTCTTCTTTCCAAATTTTCAAAACAAGGGGGAATACAAATTTCCTTTACTAGACATGCACAGACAGTTGCATTTCTACTTGCCCAGGACAAAAAACTTTCGTAAATCTGACCAACTTTTCATTTCTTACTCCAAACTCTTTTTAGGGAAACCAGTCTTTAAAGTTATCATTGCCCATTGGATTTCTCAGTGTATCATTCGGGTGTATTCAGCCAGAGGGATTTCTCCACCAAGTCAGGTGAAAGTGCATTCCAACAGGTCTACGGCTACATAAGCAGCTTTTTTATCGAGTTTCATTAGATGATATCTGTTCTGCTGCCACTTGGTCCCTCATCCCATACCTTCATCTCACATTATAAATTGGACATTGTAGCCAGGAACAGGGCATCCTTTGGCTCTGCCGTGCTCCAAAATATCCTTCCATGAGGGCCTCCCAGGTATCTGGTAGCTGGGAACTCTCTCCCACAGGTTGAAGACGAAATGAAGACAACTACCTCAGATAATTGTTATTGTGAGTACATAACTTATTTTTTTTTTCCATTTTGATGTTGTTTCTTAACCCAAACACATTGAGTAATTCCCTCTGTTCATCAGACCTTTCTGAGCAATACAAATGTGAATCTCAACTTTTTGGCCAAATTTACCCTACTGTTCACCCACTTATTGTCTGTCATTGCTTGCTAGTAGCTTTTAAACGTTCCATTCTTTTCAGTTCCTGTTCTACTTCTAAGTGCTATGGGTACTTTTTTGGGAGTATTTACCAATGGCATAACATCATATTTTATTTGTATGCCATATTTCCCTGGCAAGCTTCATGGGCTTTTAAGCAAACCACCACAGATAAGCTGGATATTACTTTTATAACTTTTAACAGTGCCCTACAGATATCTGCAACAGTGTGAATGATTCTGTACATGAAGTCTGTGTGAGTTTGAACATGTACAGTCTTGGTTTTCATACTGGGAATTATTTTTCCTGTTCTTCTCTTCTCACAAGCTTTATGACCCAAAATATTAGAAGACTCAAGTCAAGTGCATTTGTTTGAAAAAGAAGGCTTAACTTTTTGTTCTTACACTGAACCGTTAGCAGTTTCTTGACTTAATTGTGACACTTTGCAATGTACAAGCAGCTTTCTCTTGCATACCAAATAGACACAAAACTTTAAAAGTATTTATAATAAGTAGTAGAGTCTGATTTAAATTCCATGTTCTGTCCCCCAGTTTTCAGTATTTATTTCCAGCAGTCTGCCTTCCACCGCTGTTTCACTGCATCAGATTAATTTTCACTTTTCACAGTATAAAATTGCACTTTAACAGTACCCACAAACAGTTAATTTCATATTCATATTTCTGTCATAATGTTTATAATACTAGGGAAATTTGGCCAGTGTATCTGGGAACTTCCAGTACTCCTTTCATTAGTTATAGTGGGATCATTTACATCCACGTCATCTACCACCAACTCAAGCAGATGAGACCACCAATTTAACATCTCATCTGAAGGATATCAAACTCAGGAGTACTGCATTGCAGTGTCAACAATCCAGTGACCTGGAGTAGGAATAGAACCCACACCTTTCTGGTCTTCCAGCACCAAAGCAAGTGTGCTGCCTGCTGTACCACTGACACTGTGTCTTATTTTAAAAATGCTTGATTTTGCTTTTGTACATCTTTGCAAAATGTCATTTCTGATATTCTTGTCTGAGCCAGAACTTCCAGTCCTGAGCCACGCTTCCTTCTTTTGAAGCATAGATATTTCAAGAAGGTGCAGCAGAGCCATGTTTCTGTTGATATTTAAAACCTCTCTAGTTCAAGGCACAGAGGCTGATGATAGAAAATATATTTCTGCACTTTTACTGATCATTCTGATACCATCTGTCACAGGTGTATATTTAAAACTGAGTTCTCTGGAGAGTATTAGTAACATATACCATGTACATCACTGTAGGTGACTCATTAGCATGTACTTTTTTATTTAGTTGTCATGTACAGTCAATTGATGTAAAAAAAAAGCAGTCTTCATCATCTTTGACTGCCTCATTTAGTGAACAAATCTTTTATTTTATTTTACCTATATTTCACCAGTAGGGTTCTGTTTAATACTTCCACTATTTTGAAAGAAATGCTGTAGGATGGTGTTGTCTCCAAATGAAGCAAAGATCTAATCCCTTTTGCAGATTTAAGAATATTATGTTAAATCCAGTACCCATCTGGTGCTTTAAAGTATCTGCACAGATTCTGCTACTTGCTGTCTGGCCACATTTATTTATTTTATTTATTTATTACAGTTTGATGACCGGGGAAGTCCACTGGGCTTTGAAAGGCCCATTTTCAGTGGAGGCCTGGGGAGATGAGCTCCATGACACAGTTACAGTAACAAGACAAATTACAATTCAAAATGTCAAAATATTATCAATAGCAAGTTAGATCCATCATTAAGAGGACAATTTGTTCAAAACAACAGACATATAGTATATGTTACAGTACAACTTAGCAAATTTAGTTGTTCAAAAACAACAGATATACAGTATATATTACATTACAACTTAGTGAAATTAGCATAAGTCAATGGTAGTATAGGTCTAGTGGTAGAAAAATGTGTTCTATAGACAGAGTGAACATAGTATAGTATATACAGAGAATATGTTAGTAGAACAGAAGATGCAAGACAAGATCGAGAAGAGCAGGGGCAAATCCACTTGCAGGATAGATGTTGGAGTTGTTGGGATTTGTAGTGCTTCAAAGGGATGGTGTGCAATAACTAGCAGTTTTGTCTGCACATGTACATTTTTGTGTGAAGCACTGCTCTGTGCCTTCTGCCATTGAATTTGACATCCTCTGATGAGGGTGCATAGAGCCATCTCACCTATGTCACAGGTGATCTGAATGTGATTAGCAGCTCAATTGCCTGTAGGAGCTGGCTGGGGAGGAAGCACTAGGGGTTCACCCACTGTCACTCTGATTTGACCAACTGAAGGAAAATAATGTGTCTGCAGCAAACAAGGGCTGATGGGTTTTCCCAGGCAGGAAGAAATGAATGGGATGTAGGGCTATTGTACAACCATAGAATACTCAGTTCCTGTTCATCTGAAACATATGCATCAGTTGCAAGAAGATAGTGGAACCATCAGATTAGATCATGGTGTGGGAGCAGAAAAAAATGATGACATGGTTCCTGTACCACTTGGATATTGGCAAACTCCTTTTTTAGTTCTGAGGACACTTTTTCCATGAACATTTCACACACTGTGTCAGATTGGGAATTGGGCAAATAGAACAATTTAATTTCAGCACTGTATTTTCAGTCCAGTAAAATTATTTTAATTCATTGATTGTCATCCTCATGACTACCTTTGAATTTATGAAACACTTGTACCTCACTTGGTGTAACCCCTAGCATAAACTCCCTCCTCTGCACTCCTTGAATGGCAACAGAAAAGAGTAGGGCAATGTCCCCAAGACTTGTCCAAATTATGCATAGCCAGCATGAAACCACCTTGGGTTTCACCTGAAAATAGGCAGTGCCTAGTGAAACTAACCTGCTCAACAAAAAAGTGAATTAATTAGATAAACAAACAAATAAATGCAACGGACACTTTTCTAGTACCCCACCCATTTGTGTGAATGATTTTCAGTGCCTTCCTTTAAGTGCAAACTTTGACAATGAAAATCTCAGCACTTTGAAAAATAAACTGCAATTTATGCAGAAAAATAAACTGCAATTTATGCAGAAAACTGTCAAAATCCAAAAATGACTGTTATATATCTCTAGCTCTCAACATAGTCAACTCTGCTTCCCACCTACACTTGCTATTTATATACAGTAACTGTGAGATCACTGAGCATCTAACCATACTTCTCAACCTTTTATCGCAAGAGGTCTGGACAAAGCCTAAAGTAATGGGGGGAACAAGGGCCAAAAATCAGGGACAGATTTTACATATAGCTCTTTTCAACTTATAAAGTTACTAGAATAACAGGAATTGTTTTAGCATGCATTTTCCATAGGGTGCGAAGTCTAGGACTCAAATGTATATCATTATTTAGTGACTTTAATCATCAGTTATTTGCCAGAAAACCACAAATTTTCTGAGGAACTGACCAAACATATGAGGTATGTCATCTAACTACGAGGAATACTGCAAGATATACCATAAATTTAAAGTGTGTGTGTACATGTATGTGTACACACGCATACACACATATGAAACACACGCTCACGCGTGCGCGCACACACACACACACACACACACACACACACACACACACACACACACACACACAAATTTTAATGCTTATTTATACTCGTAGATCTGCTAGCTGCGGTAGCGTTGTCGCCTCACAGTAAGACGTTGCCTTTTCGATTCTCAGCTAGAGCGTCTTCTGTGTGGAGACATGCGTGAATGGGCGGACCTTCGTTGAAGGTTGTGCATCAGGGCCGGCAACTCGGCACGTAAAAATCTACTGCCAATCATTAGCGGACCGGAGGTCCGCTGTGGCGACCCCTAACCGGGAAAAGCCGAAAGACACAACATACTCATAGATCTGCTGTTCTGAGGAATTCCTCAGAATTTCAACAGGACAGTTTTCAGGCATTTGTTTGATGCTCACACAAGGTAAGACAAGCATTTGATGGTGGAGCTTTATAAGGTGGTAGGAACCCTGGGTTGTGGTTTACATTCCCCAACATGTGCTTGAAGAAAGAAGCCTGGTTAAAAACTGGAAGCTCTGGATCCAGAAATGTTATTTATTCCCTACTGAAAGTGGGAAGATGCAGTGCATACATTTAATCTAACAGTTAGTGCAGAGGATTGTTTAGCAGTTATTGCAGAGGATTAACGCACTGAGCTGCTAATAAGTTGCATCCTGTATTTCAGAGATAAGTTACTTCAGCCTGTATTTGTCTGTTGTGTCTCTGAGCAAGTCACTTTATGAGGCAGTGATCCTAACTCACCCTTGAAAACAGATATTTGCATCTAGTGAGCTTAGCTAGTTAACAAATACATAAAATTAAGAAAATCACAGTTAAGGAAAATCAGTGAATAAAATAAATTCTAGTAATATGGATTGGTGTGCATTTGCTCACGAGGAATGGTGCTGTAGTATACTAACCTGTCTCACTGTAGTTTAAAGTGTTAAACATTGCACACTTAATCTGGTAAACAGCATTGCTATTAAACTATTATGTTTCATTTTGTTTTCCAGCCCTATGTTTCCTGTGGAGACCAGCTGTTTCATAGTGCTTTCCTTCAGAGCCTGACTTCACTTGCAGTTGGACTGAGTCTAGATCAACTTCTTCATGATCATCCCCTCCAACCACATCATAAAGATCAATATTCTGGATTTCTTTCCACCGACTGGGTTTGGCTACACAATTATTCCATAACCTTAAAGAGTGCAGAAGCCTTAGCTTTGAGGGCACCATTCCCAGAAACCTTCAATGTTCCAGAGCTTGAATTCAGCCAGGAATCAGATCCTTTGAAACCACTGGTAAGAAGTGGGGATGTTTATGTATAAAATTATGCAAAAGTAATCTGTTAGCATGCTTGTGACAAAAGGAGGTACTGCCAGCACAGCTAGCTGGAATTTTTTAAATAACTATATGTCCTTTGTGAATATCAAACTAATTTATATAAGATGCTTGTGTTACAAATGTATTAGAAATGCATGTCATGGGTATGTCAAACTGCTTTGTACAGATGTTTGTGTTGAAAAGGTATGTGTAAAGTGTGTGTCTGAAATGCATCAATAGTGTTCCCTGCTGGAGAAAACCGAAATGTTCATGCACTGTTGTTAAATGTGTATGTTTTGACAGAGGAAACTGCAGGGTTAACCTCAGTCCAGCAAACTTTAGAAAAATATCTGAATTTAAATCACTTAATAGGCTAGGTCATAAAGATGCTTCAGTACAGCCAGAGACACAAAGTCTGTACTAAGAAGCTTTCTTTATTGTCTTTGGGATGAACTAATTACTACTTTGGAAAGATGAGGGAATGCAATTGTTTTATGACTTCCAGCACCTGCCAGAGATCTGAGCAAAAGCCCTTGTCTGTGTATTTTTACAGGTAGATGCTAAATGCTACCAGCTCCCAGGCGTAGAGTTTTTCTTGGGAGCTAGATGTCAAATGACTAGATATGATGTCATTCTGCAAGCTATCCTAGCAGTAATATTATAGATATTATTTTGAGAAGTCTTTTAGTGAGAGAGAGCATTCTACATTCTCTCTTGGACCTGACAACAACAATAAGAACCATGCACCATGTCTGCCTTGCTCTTAGTAAGTTACTAGGATATAGTAACTGTCTTGAATGCAGTCAGGAATATAGCAAAGCTTAGTTTAGATTTTATTTTTCTTTATTTGTGTGAGGCTGTACTGCAATATTATTGTAAATATTTCCTGTAGTTTTGAACTCTGATGCCACTCTGAATATATATTTAGTATTGTATTGTTCTTTTATTTCCATTAAATATATTTAAACATTTCATTATGGCTGATCTGTGTAGAGATATTTAAGCTTTTAGAGTGCTTGCATATTTATTTGGTGACACTGTGTGGGTCACTCCTAATAGCCTTCCTCTTGATCAAACTACCATTTGTAGTAGTATTAATATTACACAGTAAAAGTGGACACCCTTTGTTAAAAGCCCTAAAGTAGCCAATAAAGAGTGACTGGTGGCAGTGGTAACTACCTTATAGTCTGGGCAAAAGGGGGCATAGCTAGTAAACCTGTGCCAGCCTTTCCCATTTTGGTGTAAATCAAACTTCAAAGAGTGTGTGTGTGTGTGTGTGTGTGTGTGTGTGTGTGTGTGTCAGCTAATTGGGCAGGTACACGAAGCACTGGTTGGATAGAGAGGATGCTGGAGGTCTTGGCTTGGTCACTCAGCTGAGATCTTAACTCTATAGCTGTGCCAGTTGGGAGTCTTATTGGGGATCTGGAGAGAAAGGGAAAAACCAGCCCCAGACTGACTGTGGCCACTGTTTGCCCTTGAGGGAAATTGCACTTGATGCAGAGAGCTGCATCTGGAAATACTGTGTGTGTACCTGTTATCCTACCAGTGAACATTCCCCACACAGGTGCCAATGGTGAGAATTGAGGCTGCTTGATTACTTGTCCAGTGGTGGGTCGCCACAGTGCTATAGGTGTATTATTGTCATTTGCACATGACATTATATTAACAGTTGTTCTTTCCTTTTGACATCTCACTTTTTAAAACAAATAAAAGTCTCAGAATAAATCACTGACTAGTTCTCGTCAAAGTCTAAGACTGATGGTGTTGTTTTGGAAAAATGCATAGAAACAGATGATCTGAATTCAGGGACCTTCTTTAGTAGTTATTTGACTGGATTCATCCTCCATTCAGTCTTACTATGCATTCTTTCCTTTCTGTAATGTTAATGTCCATTGACACGTATCTTTATGTTGTTACGGTATATACCGTGATGTTAATCACTGCAGTAGCCCCTTGCTTCTAAGCCCAAGATATTTCTTTTCTGCCATTCACCCAGCTGAGATCTCATTCAGCTGTGATAATGTCCTGCACTTGTTGCCTAAAAGCAAATCTTTTAAGTCATTTTGTCTGACTGATAATGATCCACTGCTTGTGCAAACTATACTGTGTGGGAATTGAGCACTGCAATATATGTTGACTATTCAATCCAACCATTTGTAGACATCAGAAAGAGAAACTCCTGGCAAGTTTGACTACTGAAAAATGGAGACATTTCAAGGTTCTCCTTTTGTGGACTGGTGGGAGGGTCATATGTGCAACCCTATTTCTGTACTAAAGCACTATCCACAGGCTAAAGAAACAGAGGGCAGGCTTTAGTGAAGTACATTTACAAGTTAATTTCTGGAACAGCATTTCATTCACCACATGTAGCAAGTTTGTTCTTGACAAGTGAGTGCTTATGATCATGCTCATCTTGCACTTCAGTGGATGATAAGTGGTCAACTTGAGGTGCACCCTAGATTTCACCTTGCAGCAACCTCGGTTCCATTCACTTTACCTGTACTGGCACCAATGGTTCTGACAATAATTCTTGAGGAACCAGAGTGCATTCTTCCAAGAGCACAATATTTCCCATCTATAGATCCCTGTGCTGGACAGTTAACTAGCCTTTTTTGGAGAGACCTAAATCTCCGTCCACCCAATCAGTTTGATCCACCAAGTGCTTATCAGAAATGGATGTGCTGAGGCTGGTGGATCAGGTTCTTGCAGTGAGAGGATTGCCTTCTGTGTCCTTGGTTCTGACTACCTCCAGTTCTGGAACTACTCTTTCCATGAGTCTGCCACATCTTCCTGCTCTGAACCCATCTGTGGTTTTGGGGACTCAGCCTCTGATCCCTCCGGCATTGACTGTTTTGGCTCTGGACAGATCTTTTTCTCCGAGGACGACTACTACCTTGAGCTCTTTGGTCATATTGGAACCAGAGGGCTCCCAGGGTGTGGGTTCTTCTGTCTGTTCCAAGGGGGAGGTCTCAACTCCAATTTCTTTGGAACTGTCCCTGCACCTCAGGGCCTCAGCACGTGTGAGCTCCACTCCAGCTTCGGGATCAGGAGCGGTCTCCTCAGAGCGGAGAGTGACCTCAGTTCTGAGGCAGTCATTCTCAGTTCCTTTCCCTCTTCAGGGGAACCTGCCCACCAGGCAGTTGAGAGGGCATTGTCTTCAGTGAGCACCCAGACTGCCCCCCCTGATCAGAGTTGATCCCTGACCCTTCCTCTCTTTCTGACTCTGTACCAACGTCTGCATCAGGACAGCTATGGCCAAAACTGCAGGATACACCTGTCCAGGTTTTATTCTCTGCTGATACTTCTTCAGATTTTCCCACTAAAGAAGTTCCTCACAAGAAAAAGTGCAAGAGGAAGCACTTGGATTCCCCAGAAGAATCAGTCACTGAGGATACTCACTACAGTGAGGGGGAGGGTTCCCATAGGTCACCTCCTGAAGATGTGTCCTTTGGAGACATCCTTGAGATCCTTAAACAGAGGGGTGGCTGGAAGTCCCAGCATCATTCCCCCAAGGAGTCAGCATATCTGCAAGCTTTCTGCTTTGGCCCATCTACTTCTTGGGTAACTCCACTAGCTGATGATCTCATCAAGCTGATCATGCAACAGGCATGGAAGACTCCTGATTCCATAGAGCCAATCCCTAAGAGGCCAGAAAAAAAAATATCTCATCTCCTGAAGACTTTCAGTTTTGGGCTAAAGGGTTAGCAGTAGATGCCATGGTGGTTGTGGCAACCACAAAGAAAGAACTGTCTGAGGAGAGTTCCACCATCCATCCTCCCAGTCAAGATTCTCTGGTGATACAAAGATTCAGAAAGTGGGTATATGCTTCATTGACTTTTGCTCTATAGTCATTGAACATTATGGTACATTTCCAGTGGGATTTGATTAATGAGTTATCAAATACCCTTTTAGTAGCCATATCTGAAGAAGTTCAAGAAAAGGTTGCTTCTCAGTTGGCCACCCTTGAGTCCATATCCCACTCGTCCATGAGGCTCATAGCACATACAGCCAAAAGGAAGGCCAGAGGAGCGGGTTCCAGCATAGCTATGAGGAGAGACACCTGGATGTGGTTATGTGAATTTGCAGAGCCATTCAAGTCTTTGTTCGTCAATGCACCCCTTGACTGATCTTCTCTCTTTGGCTCAAAAGTTTGTGAGACTTTGTCCAGGTGTGAGAAAGATGGGAAAACCTTTTCTGCAGTGGGTGTGTGTTTTTCTAATCCTGAACAGTCCTTCTCAAGGAACCAGAGGAGTGGAAAGATGTGGTTCTGAAGGTCCCAAAGGCCTTTCCAGGACACATGTGGTAGTAGTTCTCCGAAAGGCAGAAGGGGGAGTTTTAAAGGAAGATGCTGTCCAAGTGGCAGAGATGGCCTGCAAAATCAGGGTTCCAGAGATTCTGTCTCTGCCAAACCCTACCAGCGCTGCTGAAAGGAGGCCTGATTGCTTGCCTCTGAAAGCTTTTGGGGGATGATTATCCTTACACCAACATGTCTGGCTAAAAATAACTACAGATGATTGGGTGCAAATGGTTATTACCATTGGATACACTAGTCCCTCTCACACTCATCCCAAAAAACTCAAAAGGATCCCCAGTGTTCCACCCAGTCCGAGGGGACCAGCAGTTCGAGAAATCGAAAAACTGCTAGAAAAAAAGAGTCATCCAACATGTCCCCCCAGACGAGAAAGAATCTGGAATTTACTCAAGATTCTTTTTAGTGCCAAAGAAGACAGGGGACTAGAAAACAATTTTGGATCTCAGTGTTTTGAACAAATCTGTTCGTCAAACAAAATTCTGGATAGTCACGATTCAGTCATCCTTCCCTTCTTAGGAAAGGATGATTGGATGTGCTTAGTAGATCTCCAGGACACACATTACCACATCAAGATGGACAAGCACTCCAGGAGATTTCTCCACTTCTGGCTGGGAGCCAGTCACTATCAATTCAGAGCCCCCCAGGATGTTCACCAAATGCATGGCAGTGGCAGCATCTCACTTGAGACTACACAAACACTAAGTATTTCCTTATTTAGGTGACTGGCTCATCACTGCTCCCAACAGGCATCTCTTAGAAAAACAAGAGACTATGTCTTTCAGACTTGTGCCTACTTCAAAATCACAATAAACCATGAGAAATCTCATCTGATTTCAACACAGATTCTGGAATTTATAGGGGCAAACCTGAATATGAACACTTGCATAGCTTCCCTTCCTTTACCCTGTTTAGAAAAGATCAGATCTCAAGTTAGGAGAATCATCATCAGCAAGACAGTAGCTGCACGTCTGGTACTGCAGGCTCTAGGTTCTGTGGCAGCGGTCATTACCTTGGTACCTCTATCAAGATTCCACAATGGCTTCTTGCATACCATTGGTCCATTCTTCATCAGCCAGTATCTCATCATATTTTAATGACCAGTCGTTGCAAAAGGGATCTTCTCTGGTGGTTTCACTCCACAGATATTCTAGCGGAACGACCTTTAGTACAATCACAACCCCAGACCAGAGTGACCATGGAAGCCTCCAAGATTGGGTGGGGGGCATTGCCTTGGCAAGATGGTCCAAGGCACTTGGTCACTTTACAGAGGCCAGCTTGCATATCAATGTCCTTGAGATGAGGGCAGTGCGCTTAGCATTGCAGGCCTTTCAAGCTGTCTTCCTTTTTACCAAAAGTGGTGTCAGAATGGACTATCCACCAGTCTATTGACCTTCCAGTATTTTTTCCTAACCACTCTAACAAGGGAGAGTATTGCCTGCACTCATTGGATGTTCATAGGCAAATACGATTTTATCTGGACAGAACAAAATCTACCCATAAATCCAACCAACTATTTCTGGCTTTTTATGGGCCAAGACTAGGTCATCCTGTCTCAAAAGTTACATTGGCTTTGTGGTTGAGAAATTGCAGTACCTTTACAACAAGAAAAATGTCACCTTGCCTCACAGAGTGAAAGCATATTCTACAAGGCCTATGGCAACTTCAGCAGCTTTCCATGCTAGGGCTTCCCTTAATGATATTTGCTCAGCTGCGACTTGGGCCAAACCTCATACCTTTATTCTTCATTACAAATTGGATTTGGCCTCCAGAGGTAGAGCTTCGTTTGGCTTCATGGTGCTCAGGAATGTCCTTCCATGAGGGCCACCCAGGGATACAGGTAGCTGGGGACTCTGTCCCATCAGTAAGGAATGAACGAAGATTAACATCATCAGATAAAGTTTATGTCTTACCATAACATTCCATCTGTGTTGTTGATCTTCGTTCATTCATTACTTCCCACCCTCCGTTCCCCTCTGGAGGTTTCTGGTTGATCTCATGTACATACCTGTCAACCTTTTAGAAGAAGAAATCTGAACAAAGCCATAAATAACAGTGGGACAGAGGACCAAAAATAGGGACAATTTTTAAATATTGCTCTTACAAACTTAGAACGTTAATAAAATAACAGGTTTTGCATTCGCATAACTTCTCTGAAGGGTATGGAGTCTAAAGCTCAAATGCCTGTCATTATTTTCTAAAGTCTTAAAATCAGTACAGTTGAGACGCATGCTTCAGTAGTATGTCCAAGTATGCACAAGAACCAAATGAAACATTCTCCCCAATGACCCCTTCAGTAGTATGCATTATATTAAGTTCCAGTCGAACACAGTGTACTTACATTTCTGTCCACATTTATACACAAACAGTAGTTACGTTAAACCTGCTCACAAAGACTGCCAAACAAAAGAACTGTAGCATTGCCATGGATGGAATGTTACTGCAGTGTCCCATATCTGTGTTTGCAAGGTGATAATGACTTTTAGTAATGCGAACAGTGGCACCTGCTGATGGTTTTACCTGACAAGTGATAATGACTCAGTGTTGTACTGTAACTGCACATATTGTAAATTAATAATGTGATAATGACTTGCATTTCATTACACAAGGTTCTGCATGCTCATACAAAGTTGATAATTGCTGCACATAACCTTTTGAGCAAACATTCATTACATTCCTGGTGCAGGTGTAATGTAAGACTGAGTCATTACCATCTGTCAGAAAAAGAACAGAGTAATTTGGTAAAAGTTTTATATTGTTTGTATATTACTGAGCCCTTCCTCTCACCTACATTTTACACATGACTGACAAAGAAATATTGTCCAAAATATATGGTTGTTCCATGCCAGAATTAGTGTACAAGTAATAACATTTATCTCCCTGAGCAATCAACTGATTAAAATCAGCCACACAAAGTCACAAATAATGAAACTATCTGGTTGATCCATGTAAGAATTAGTGCAAAAGTAATAACTTTTATCTCAATGAGCCATCCCTCTGATTAGAATTTATTTATCTATTACAGTCTAACTCTCCCTCACCAGCAATCATCATCATCAGCCCACATTTCTAGCCTGATAACACCACTGATGTGATGACATAACTAGAGTCATAGTCAAGACTATAACTGACTATATCATGCAAGGTGAGAGTTCAAGCAAAGCACAAATCTGAATTATCTGATCCAACCTAGTATCAACTCAAGGGAGCATCTGTTCTCTGGCATGAGCTGATGGGAACAGAAAGAACTCCAGAAGATTATCCTGCCATGTACTCTTACACTGTTACATGATGCTGGCATGATACACATGACAGAATGGCTGTGCTCACACATTTCTGTGAATAGAAAATGACCACTAGAAATTAAGCTCATCTAACCTATGCAGTCCTAATAAATGCACTGCACATCTATAGTGAAATACGTGTAGGAAGACATGTTCACAAAGACAGGTTCTGAAGTAGATACCAAACAATAGGGGCCCCCTCTGTCAGACATACTGAGTGAGCAAATTGGTATAACTAAGGAAACAATTTTTTTTGAGCTATGATACAGAATCAGAATTGCCTAGACATGGTAAGGCCTTGCCGACTTTAATTATGGTGGCTGCCAAAAAAGAAATTACTAGAAAATGGAAATCAAAGTCTAAACCAACTGTACTAGATGTAGTGATTATAGTAACAGAAATAAAACTACTGGAATTGGAATCTTCAGAAATGGGTAGAAGCAAATTAAATATGAAAAATTTGGGAATTGTGGCTCATGCAGCATAGGAATGAGGTTTAAAAGAAGACAGGATTTGAATAAGCTATGTAATGTTTGACTGACAATGACCGGATAGATTATAAGTGACGTATAATGCTTGCAAATACAATAATGTCAGTATGGTTTATGATGTATAATGTTGCAACAACAATTATGTCAGTATGTTTTTTCATTTATACTAATGGATGATTTTTAAATTATCATTTTTGATACTGCAAATATGTTTCTTGTCCAACCAACCAGCACTAAATACTGGGGCAGTGACCAAGTCAAAATTGCTCATGCCTGAAACAGGGATAAAGTCAGAAAGTATTTTGATAAAGATATGCACATGTGCAGTAGATTTCATACATGGATGGTGCTCAAGGTATGAAACTTGACTTGTGGTATGTTGGAGCAGTGGATACATGTTTGGCACCTTCTGCTCACTGTATGGTGGTGCAAGCATTGGTACTTCAACAATAAAAACACAAGGAGAACACATGGGGCTTGGTATGCTTCTAAGTATATGCCTAAAACTTAATTATTGTACTTGGGTATAGTAGTAAGCCAGCATAGTTGAGATATCACATCAGTGACCTCCTAAAATAGAATGATCCATTCAATAGTCTAATCATCTGAAGTAATGGGTATGGGTATACTTCTAAGAGAAATTTAATTTTCAGTTTAAAATACAATACTCAGTGTTATTCTCCATACAATGTTTCAAATATTAGCTGTCATATATAAAGACACTGCCTAGAAAAAAATATGTGAATAAACTATTATACTTTAATTGTTAACTTGTACGAAAGTGCTTATTATCTGAGATGGTTAAGCCATAGACAGGTTGGTACTAATGGATACAGTAGATCCCATCCAAACCAGATATTTAAAATCCTTTGTAACTGACATTACTATACTAGTCTTATAATACTGAAAATATAGCTGAGTTTGCCCACACTCCCTGGCATTAATTTTTTTTAAATCTAAAGGCTGTGTTGGTACAAAAGGATGTGGTTTATCTCAGTATTTCCCCCAACATACAATGTACCAATCATGCAACTCATGTCGCATTCACAAAATATAAACACATTAATTTCAATCACATAAGTAGACCCCACCATATGCAACACTATTCTAACCATATTTGCTGGTAAATACCTTTTACACCAAAAAGTGATGCACACACACACACACACACACACACACACACACACACACACACACACACACACACACACACACACACACACACACACACTAGGACTTATGCTATTTTTTCCACACACCTCGAACTGGAAATCAAAGAAACACACACCACACCAGGAAAAAGTTGGAAAAAGCTTTACTGGTGCATCCAGTACCTCGTCTTACTCCTTCAAGGAATAATTCCTACACCACACATCCCAAACTTTTATACAACTTCATTCATTGAATAATTGAATAACAATGCATTGATTAGATATAATTAAATAAAAATTGCCTGTTCCCATTCCCATTAAACACGTAAACCATTCAAAACATTACATATAATAAAGTGCCATAATATATCGTGTAAAAAATATATAATGTATAATAAATATATAATGCCTCATTAGTTTCATCTAACACTTTTAGGTTTAATACCTCTAAAGATATGAAATAATATATTTCAATACTATATCATATTTATAAAATGCATGAAAGACTTTGCTATTAATAAATCACAAAAACAGAATAACAGATGTCAACACAAAGAAATAACGTACCTTTTCACCCTACATGCCTAACCCTTAACTCACATTCAGATTAATTTCAAGATTTTGCTGTATGCTATTTTTTGTCTGCAGAGAGTCGACATTCTTGACATTTGACATAAGTATGATTCCTGTTAATAACTGCTAACAGAATCTATGCATATATTTTAAACGACTGTGGGAATATTATGAAGATGACTTTGAAAATTATAGGTAATGGTGTACTAGAAAATAACCTACATCATGCTACAGTAAATGCAGAACTAGAGTGAAAATCTTTCTGTGTTGCTCTGACTCATTTGTTGATACATAGGTAAACATTATAAGAGGCACTTAATAATGTTACTATCCAAAGTTAATATTTGTAGTTTGCGCAAGAACCAGTATTTTGCAATATGAACTGCAACATGAGATGCATTAATGTTTGGTATTATTAAAAAAAAAAACTGCCCATAGAGCTTCACAAGTAATGAAGTTTTGGTAAAGTGGGAAAACTTTGAGAACACCCTTTTCAGCATAAATAGCTTAAAACGCAAAGCTAGAGAAATGTCATCATAGACAGCACACATTTCCAAGGAGAACAGTAGCAACAGACTTCATACAGGACCATGTATATAAATTGTTTACATCAGTAATGACTCGGAGGGCATAGTTCGTTATGCCAGTTACCTGTTAGCAATTGTATTTCATAACTTCAGGAATCATTTTGCAGACCATAAAAGGGCTTATATCTTTCTCTAGTTTTGTTTTGATAACTAGTTGCTCTTAAGTATATAAGGCAGGTAAAAAGAAAGACTCACAATTCATTACTGACAAATCACAGGGAAGTCAGCAACCTAGAAAAAATTGCTACCATCTGTTCTTACTTTTTTCATGAAAACATATGGAGTTGCAGGACCAAAGTTAAGTGAAGGGACTATCTTCTCCAAAGAGTGCGTACAATTGAAACATAAAAAATGTGTCACCATAAATGAGAGACCTAGGAAAGAGTACATAACGACACTCGGTGACATGGACAAAGAATGTACTGCTAGCAATTAAAACTGAATGTTGCTTCTTGGTTTACAAATTATCACACCAAAAGGTCTGATAAATATCAGTATCATACAAGTTTGAAAAACACAAATGCCACTATTAAGCTTACGTCAAAGGACTTCTGACTTAATTGTAGCCAAACTTCTACCACTACGATTGCAGGAACACACTTTACTCTGTTTATCATATACAACTGCTACTTTATATTAACAACTATGCTGACAGAAAAAAAAGCAAGAAAAGACACTACATACATACAATACTGGCATCTTAAAACACACTTCCATTATGAGACAAACAAGGCAACAGACCAACTGAGATGAGAAAGAATGGTATACTGACTATATGCCTGAACAACCAATATTCCTCGTATATGCTATGGCACACTTCTCCCAGTTTTATTTTCAATAAAATAAACTCTCCTGGACTTCTAATACATTTGTATCTACTGCTGAACAGCAAAATGCCTGCATACTAAACTAGTAGTAAATGAGATTATTATTCTAAAAACAAAAGCACATTATACATAGGCCTGCTTTTGCCACTGTATTAACCTAAGTTTCCTGATCCATCTTGTCTCTCGATTATGTCAGTATAGGGTCGAGGAAAAAAGGCAGTGGTTTTCTTACCTAAAGCACAGCCGCTATGTCACAAGTGATGATAACATAGTGAAAAGAACAGAAATCACCAAGTTTATCATGACTCCTTACAATATTCTTACAGAGAGTTTGGATAATAGTGAATATTTATAACCTAGTTACATAATTTCAAAGTTACTGTACTTTTTCTCTTTTCTGTCACACACATACACATTTCAATAGTTATGCAAGTAGTGGCTTGGATGCAGGAATCCGATTGGCTCTCACCACTTGCTTGAGCAGACACTTTGAAAGGAGATTTTCTCCTAAATGTTTAATGTGACAAGCATGGAAAAACACACTGAATCATAACTATATTAGGTAAACAATTTCAGTTACAATTTCAGCGTGTTTTACACTAAGCTGATCTACGAAGCTATACTACATTTTCATGCATCTGTGGAAGGCAGTTGGGGGGGGGTAACAGCTTGCATTTCCTATCGTCTCATAGCATGCTCAGATGTAAGCCCAGAGGCGCTATGAGACGGTAGTCGGGTTAATGAGTTAACCATCCTTTACTAGATATGGTCATACTTTTACAATACATATGTTATCTGTCTGGCAATCAGCAAACTTGATCTGAGGTAAAATGGAGAGGAGCATTGTGGGTAAGACAAAAAGCTTGAGAGTTTTTGGTCCTCGAGGGCTGTAGTACAGCTGAGTCAGTTCTGATTTCAGAACCGAACCCAAAGGTCAAAGATAAATGAATATCAACAACACAGATGGAACGTTATGGTGAGTACATAACTTCTTTTTTTGATTACTGGAAATGATATCCTGAGTTGGTTGGCAGTACTTGATGCTCATGAGTCTTTTCTCAGATGCCCCATTGAGCTCAGTAAGGTCTGATGGATCAGATTAAAAGAGGTCCACATAATCTTTTACATTAAGGTTTGTAATTCAGAACCTACACTTAGATGTTTGAAGTTTAGTGGAGTCTGTCCCTGCATATATGGGAACCTATCCGTTGGTACCATAGCTTAATGCCAGCACTGGGCCTGGTATAGGCCCAGCATGTCCTCATAACACCATTGGCAGGCATACTTCCTAATGCTAGATCCATCTTACCAGCCATTTTGTATGTACTTGTTCCACACACCTCTCTCTCTCTCCAAGCCTGCCATCTGCAATCTTGTCCTTGCTGGAGTTAGTAAGGGACAGGAGCACTCTCCCACTTCTGAGGTGTCTGAGGACCTGGAGGACATTATTTATTAGAAATATAAGAATAATGACATTTCCCCAGTCTGTTGCTCTCCAACTCCAAATGAACCCTGAACCCTTCTTTGGAGAATCCTTAAAGCTTGTGAAGTTCTTCATGGACTAGTCTATGGCTCTTATTCCTTTACTCAGATATGTCATGATTAGTATGTCGATAAGATGAAAGAGCTTTCTATCATCATGCCTCGGAGTCTGAAATTAGTCAAGCCATTAATTCAGCCCTGGGATCTGTTTTTGTGGTTCCTAAGACAGTATATGAATGGAGGGGAATAGAAATAAGAAAAGAACAGATAACAATCAGTGTAAGAGAGAACATGGGCTGTGACGTGCTTTAGCATTGCTAATCTTGATTTTGTATTGGGTAATGCTTGTGGGTGAAAATACTGATTTGAGACTACTCCTATCTGAAAGAGTAAATTTCATATGCTGCAAATGTACATACTTTTAGGTGTTTTTTTTTTCAAGGACTTAGGTGTTAAAAGTAGATGGAGTTTTTAACAATGTATTTATTTGTTGGAGTGTTTTTACTGAAGCAAAAAGTCTTGAAAATGTTACATAGATTGAAATGGAAATGAGACATATAACTGCATAAGGGATCAGCCTGCCAAATAGTATTGTGTACATTTCAGGAGACTTAGAAAGGAAATATAGGTGTTTTTTCAAGTTAAAAGTAGATTGAATTTTTAACTATGTATTTATTTGTTGGAGTGTTTTTACTGAAGCAAAAAGTCTTGAAAATGTTACGTAGGTTGAAATGGAAATGAGACATATAACTGCATAAGGGATCAGCCTGCCAAATAGTATTGTGTGCATGCAATCCAAACGCTGGAAATAAACATTCAAAAGAACTGTTCTGTATATAACAGAAGTGAGTAATAACTTCCTGTCATAATGGCTACTCCATCTATATTATCATGGAATGTGAATGAACTTCTAGGTTAGATACAAAGCAAAGGGTATTGAATCATAGTAAGAACTACAAGGTGCAAATGTTGTAGGGCATGCATTTGGACAGAAATGAGCATGTGACTTTCAGAAAGAAAGGATTTCAGGGTTAACATTCGGCAGAATATCATGGGCAAAGGAAAATGGGAGTAGTAATGCTGACTTCTAGAGTGGCTACAGTAGTTATAGAAGAGAAAAGGGAAAATAATTACAGATTTGATGTAATTAGGTGTTATTGGCAGGGGAGTAGGATTACTCTGGCATGTATTTACATTCCACCAAAAACTTCTATTTAGAAAATGGGATAAATAATCAGCTTTTAGCTGGGAATATTATTTATGGGTGGGTATTAGAATTTGATTTGCAGTAGTGATAACATTTCAGGAGACCTAGAAAGGAAATATAACAAATGAGAGTAGGTTTCAGACTTCCAAGATGGCTATTCATTGAGTAATAGCTTAATTTCACTTTTCCCATTATGAATAAAGAAACACAGAAGTGACAGTCAGTGAGTTTGTCTTTTTTAAGAAAATTTCAGTTATTAGCTAGTAAATGCTCTGCCTGGGTGCCAACAAAGAAGAAATTTAGAGAACCTCAAAGAAAATCAACCACAAAAGGTGAGGAAAAACCAATTGATTGGGAAGAATCCTGCAGCTGTTCAGCAAAAAGCAATTCAAGCTCCATCTTTGGTACAAGACATGACATCCAGTCATATAGAGGAAAAGTCATATGTGCTCAGAGCTGATTAAAAAAAATGAAACACTGAAGAAGTATATCAACTCACATAACAAAAGGCTGGAATAAAACAAAATAAGCTTTAAACAGTTATTCAGATGAGCTGATAAAACTACAGAAATCAGAGGTCAAAATGAAGACAAGGCTAGCTGAGTATGAGATTGTTCCAGAAAAGATGTTTAAAAAAATGATAGAATTAGAGGGCAGACCATATAGGGAAAAAACTGCTATTTTCTGCTGTACCAGGGAAACAGGAAGGGACAGTTTATTAATTTTATAAAAGCCAATATAAGCAACTGGGCTGGTATTCCACTGCAGGCGTTGTCAGTTGAAAGAGCACATTGTGTGCATCACCCAAAGATGACCATGAGAAAGCAGTCAAGACCTCTAACCTACCAACAGAAAGGGTTGATTTTGACAAAACTGCCAAATTACTCAAAGATGGAGAATGTAAAAGTGTTTGTGGAAAACGACTACTCGCTGTAAACCAGGCAGAAGAAGAGTACATTTATTTCAGCAAACAGAGAATATCAAGAAGCAAGTTTGAGATTCAAGCTGCTGTATCCAGCTATCTTTAGAATATTTTCCCAGAGGTTCAAAGTAATTTTTGATGCAGAATATGCTAAGGAGGAAATACACAAGTTTGTCTCACAAAAAATGAGCTGTCAAACAGGAGGAGATTCTGCTGCTTATTATTTTGATAGTAAAGCTCATTAAGACTTTACCAATGAAACCTTTTCTAGTATTCCAAAGGAAAATGCTTCAGAGACAGAGAAAAGCACAGGAGTTGACTAAAGGAACCAAGAGTATGTTGGAAATGAACCAGAGACTGGAGATGGAGATCAACAGGAAGAAAACCAGCAACTCGGAAATTAATGAGTAAATGTGGGATTACAAAGCATCAATCACATTTCTGAAATATGGCCGAACAAGAAAACTTGGAAATACTGGACTTTTTGACTTTGTTAAACTAACAGGAGACTCTAAAGGATATTCCGTACTTCATGTCATTAATGTTTGGAAGAACATTAACGAGTGGGTAAGAGGAAGGAAAGAGGTAACTGTAAATAAAACTTTTTTTGTTTTTAACAATATTTTTATAAAGCATGACCTATACTGCGTGTTATATAGTAAAGTATTTCCACTTACTTTTGTGTGCTATTGGGCTACTAAAGTAAACAGGTTTTTACTCCTTATTTCTTTCTTGTTTAGTTTTAGGAAGTGTATGCACTGCAGTATAAAAAAGAAGAAAGCCTGGAGAAAGCATATTTAAAATAATAGGCTGTAATCTTGGGCCTGTTGCGCTGAGGAATGGATTGTAGAAGTACACATATAATGATATAAGTGAAATTGATATGCTTTTTCTTACTTTTGCATAGGCAAATGACTGGATTAAGGCCCTTAGCTTGATCTGTCAGCAAGTTTTAAGTAGAAGCAAGTAAATAAAAGAACATTGAATGCAATGAAACATTTTCCCTTAGCAAATAAACATTCACAGTGCAACATGAGAAGCTTGTAGCTGAAGGTAACTGTGTATCTGGTTCTCATATTTCCATGGTGGCAAGCTGATAAGAGTGCAATAAAAGCAGAATATTTTTTTTCTTTCAGTGGTTAAAAGGTAATGTTTTCTTAAAGCATTGTAGTTGTTTTCTGCACATGGGAGAAGAATAAAGATAAGACAAAACAGATAGCATCTAGTGTAAGTAGAAGCACAGGCTGTGCCATGCATTTTAGCATGGATAACTTTAATTATAGGTCAGTTAAAATCTGTGAGTGTAGCTGTCAGTCTGGGACAGTTGTTACTTTTAGGATGGTTTGAAGATGTACATAGTTATGTATGTTTGTATTAAGTTAATAAGTTATGGGGATGTTATGGGGATTTTTTTTTTGTTTGAGAGTTTTTGTTAAAACAAAAAGTATTGTAAGATGTGGCATAGGTTCAAATGTATATGACAAGAAACAGCTTTATGAAAGATCAACCTGACAAACATTAATGTATGCATATAACACAAAAGCTGAAACTAGACCTTTAACAAAAGGTGGTATATAAAACCGGTAGAAATAATAACTTCTTATCATAATGGCGACACTTTCCATAGTATATTTTAACATGAATGGTCTCAAAGATATATATACAAAAAAAAAAAAGAACTATATTAAGATATACGGAGTGCAGATAGGTGTGCTCCAAGAGACACATTTGGAAAAGATGAGCATGTGAATTTGATAAAGAAAAGATTTCAGGATGGTTATTTACCAGAATATCTGGGACAAAGGAAAAGGGGACTACTTACATTAATTGCTAGAGGAGCTCCAATTATGATAGAAAAAGAAGAAAGGTAATAAAGGGAGATTTGTAGTTGTAAGGGGCTATTGTCAAGGGAGGAAGACTATGTTGGCCTGTATTTATTTTCTACATAAACTGCTACAATGGAGCATAAGAAAATTCTGGGAGAAATTATCAGCTTTCAGCAGGAAATGTTATTTATATGTGGCAACAAGAATTTGATTTGCCACAGTGAAGATGTATCTGGGGGCTTAGAAGGGAAAATGTAATAAATGAGGGTAGATTTTTGAAAAAAAATATGAAAATATTTGGTATGGAAGGTTTGAATTCAGTAGTAGGAGTTCAGAGAGAATGTATATGTTATTCCCCA
Organism: Protopterus annectens; assembly: GCF_019279795.1. Classification (NCBI taxonomy): domain Eukaryota; kingdom Metazoa; phylum Chordata; order Ceratodontiformes; family Protopteridae; genus Protopterus; species Protopterus annectens. The sequence goes on along the minus strand of NC_056726.1, from coordinate 845,482,135 downwards.
AGGTACAACAACTGGACTAGGCTAGATAGAAATTATATTTCACAGGAACATGTGCCTTTAATTGAACGTTTTAATACTTATCCAATAACCATTTCAGATCATGTGCTATTAATACCAAAAATATAAATGCAGGGTAAGGAAATAAAAATGAGACACTGGTGCTTCCCCACCTATCTGTTAAACATTGAGGAATTTAAGGAATGGACAGTGGAAATTATTTAGGAAAATATAAATTTCCTCAGAAAATATAGCTTGGTACTGGGATATAAACGAAATTGGAGTTTAAAAATACGGTAGAAATAAAAAAAAAAAGAGAGATGGTTAAGTAACAAGAATTATTTAGAGGGACTGACAAGGGTTCAAGTATTGCAGAACAGGGGATTCTCAAAGAAGAAGAGGTGCAACTGCAGAGTGCTAAAAAGAAAGTAAAGGATTACCTGGATAATATGCATGAGTTTTAGAATGAATGCTGTTAAGCAGCTTTTTTTTTTTTTTGATAACTCCAGAGCACAAAAACTTTTAGTACAACTGCTCAGGCAACAGAAAGTAGAAAGGGTTGTTACCAAACTTAGGGAGCCTATAACAAGGAAATTAGCCAGAGATTCTGTAGAGGTATTAGAAATATTTTGGAAATTTTATGAAAATCTGTATAAAGCAGAGAAATGTGGAAATCAAAAAGTACAAATGTAAGTATTTATGGAAGACTTAAATATGCCAAGGTTAGAGGTGGATGAGACTCATTTATTAATAATCAGAGAAAGAGGAGATGAGATAAAAATGGTGATGTATAACCAAGACACAGGAAAGTCCTCAGAAAAAACATGGTATTACTGTGGAAGTTTGGAAGCTAGGAGCAATAAAGAGTTAAAGATCTGGAAGGTTTTGTTTAACAGTATTTTAAAAGATTGAGAAGTAGCAACATCCTAGAAGAAAGTGGTGATGGCTGTAATACCTAAAGATGGTAAAGACCCAACACTTCCAGCTTCATGTAGGCCCGTTTTGATTCTAAACCAAGATTATGTAAAGTGTTTATGTCTATATTGGCTAAAAGAATGGAAAAGGTGTTGACAAAACTGATAGATATGGATCAGTGTGGTGTTGTGGAGGGGAGGCAAACAAGCATTTGACAACAATAATAGGACAATGATGATCAGAAGGAAGCAGAATGTAAGAAAATACCATTGTTATTGGTGGGTCTTGGTGCAGGGGAAAAAAAGCATTTGACAGAGTAAGCTGGGATTTTGTGAGTAAAGCCGCAGAAGCATTTGCATTACCTGACACAGTAATAAGGTTAAATAGGATATATGAGGGATCAGAGGTGAAAATCAAGGCGTGTGTGGGTACTCTCTGATAAGTTCTGTTTGAATAGAGGAAGCAAGCAGGTGTGTCCTCTTTCTCTTTATTTTGCATTATATGTAGTACAATAGGCAAAGAAAACAAGGGACTCAGAAATTCAAGGATATAATTGATATGAGAGTCAAGAAAAATTGACTTTATTTGCAGATGATACTATTTTTGTATCTGATAAAACCAGAAAAGACATTTCAGTGTTGTGGAACATTCTGAGACAGTTTCAAGTCTTTTCTGGATACAAAATTAATGAAGACAACAACAAAGGGAATAGTTGTAAACTGTGTACCCATACACAAATCTGTTCAGCGATATCCATAATTTATGGGGACATGATAAAATGAAGTACTTGGGAGTATGGGTTAAAAAGGATTCTGTTTTGGCAGCTAAGGATATGTGGGAAGAAACTAAGCAAAATATAATACAAAAACTGAGAAACTGGAAGCTCTGTTTTATGGTTATATAAGTCTAGCACTTGTTCTCAATACTTCTCTACTAAGTAAGCACTCTCGTACTAAGTAAAGCACTACATCTACTTACCACCCCTGTGAATACCCACTTCCCTTAAAGGTATACCACTCCCTTATACTGTTCTAGCATGTCGAGTGGTAGATTACTGGCGTCGTCTCCAGTTCAGCTGGTCAATCTGGGCATCTTGAGACAATGCTACAATTGTCTCATGTACACAGACAACCCTCTCCTCCTCCCAACAAACACAAATACATGTGAGAGATGCAACTATATAGCCAAACTGGAGGCTGAACTCTCTCAACTCAGGGCTGGCATGACCAGACAGGAGGAGATGGCAACCACACACACAACAATCCCAGTCCCACATAGACCTACCACAACTGCAAACCAAACACATAAAAACACAAAGACATACTCAGAGGCTCTAATAAAAAACTTACCAAAACACCAGAGGCTCCCAAGGCAGACATCCAAAAATCCACCTCAAAACAAAACACATGCAACACATACTTCAATAAATCAGTGTGTCGACCAATCGCAGCCCTTAAGGCCAAACACCTTGCCTGATACACTAGTAATAGGTGACTCCATAGTCAGACACACTGATGTCCCACTGACCAGGCTGAACAAGGAGAAGGTGACTGTGAGCTGTCTATCGGGAGCTAGGATCCGCCACATAACACACGCACTCAGGTCACTCCAAAGCAAGTACAAATATGACTCCGTCATTGTCCATGCTGGTGTGAATGACCTGAGACATACCTCCCTGGACTACATGAAAAGAGACATAGAGGAGTTCTCCGATTATGTAGCCCAGGCTGGTATGACCCTGACCCTGAGCAGCATCTTGCCCTCACCAAGAATGATACCACAATACAAAGACAAGATGATCAGCTTTAACAATTGGCTCAAGTACTGGTGTCATTCTAAGGGGATCCAATGTCTGTCTGCCTGGGATGATATGTTGGACAAGCCACGCTGCTTCGCAAGGGATGGCTTACACCTGTTACCACTGGGCTTCCGGATATTGGCTAAGGCTTTTGCCACCCCCATAGTGCCTTTTTTAGGCAAGGCTCAAAAGACAAACCCACCTCCTTAGAAAACAAAAATGGAAAAAAAAATAAGGGTAATGCTGCTCAACGCCAGAAGTCTAAATCTCAAGATGCAGGCACTTGATGCACTCCTCAGCATGGAGAACATCGATGTCTGTGCAGTAACTGAAACCTGGTTCAAGGCTCCTGAGAGCACCCCAGCGCTAACAGGCTATACCTCGTATCATGCTTTTCGGCCCCAAAACCCGGGCCAAACCACAAAAGGAGGGGGAGTGTCCATATTCATAAAGGACACCCACACCTCCAGGATAGTAGCAACACGTGAAGCATCAGAGACCATACAGATGCAACTAACCATAGGCAAAACTGCTATACAACTGGTAGCATGTTACAGACCACCCTCCCAATCTCAAGAACCCCACTCAGCCTTCCTGAAGACATTGGAGGATATGAATGTATCACAAAATACCATCATACTGGGAGACTTCAACTACCCAAACATAGATTTGGGTACATTATTCTAGCCCTAATACCCTAGCCCAAAGGTTCCCGGAATTCATAGATTCAAATGCACTGGAACAACTAGTCACCTCTCCCACTAGGGGAGATAATATACTAGACCTGATCATCACAAATATGGGGACAAAATGCTCCACACCAGAAGTATACTCCTCACTAGTGAGATCTGACCACAAACTAATCACCCTGGATATACATATCCCACCTCCACCCCCAGCACAAAAGACCACAGTGAAAAACTTCTCAAAAGCAGACTTCACTCTTCTTAAGACTGAGATGGTATCCTTTAAGCCCACTGTGCCAGTGGATACCACATCCCACAATGCCGAATCCTTCACAAATGCTTTCTATGGACATCTCCAAAAATACATGGATCATGCAATCCCAAACAAATCCAAGTCCCTCTCCACCAAATGTAAGCGTCCTGTCTGGTGGACCTCAGCCATAAACAAATTGTATAACAAAAGAAGGAAGCTACTGCACGTCAGAGCGAAATCCCATGAAGGGAAGACATCTCTGATCAACATTAGCAGAAAACTACGTTCTCTCATAAAAACATCCAAGGCAAACTTTGAGAGACAAATCGCTAAGGACACTAAAGACAACCACAAAGCCTTCTTCAGCTATGTTAGAAACCTGGGCGGAAACCCTCAGATATGCTCAGAGTTGGTTCACGACAACAAAAATACACTGAACCCACAGATATTGCTAACATTCTGGCTGACAGGTTCAGTGCAAATTTCGCCTCCTTCACCCCCAAAAGAAGAAATACTTATCCCAGCTGAATGTAATCTCCCTGTCATCTCAGATGTCCAAGTGAGAACCGCCCTAAACAAAGCAAAAACACAGCATCAATGGGACCTGACGGTATCCCGGGTGCGTGTTACGTGAACTCCAAGAGGAGCTAAACCCACACATAAAATGCTATTTAACCTTAGCCTTACTTCGGGATATGTACCTGAACACTGGTGTACAGCAACAGTGGTCCCACTCCACAAGGGGGGTGCCTCTACAGACCCTGGAAACTACCCCATAAGCTTGACTAGCCTGGTCTGCAAAGCTATGGAAAGAATCATTATGGAACTCATAAACGGAGACATAGGGGACCTACAGACGCTTGACCCCACCCAGTTCGGCTTTGTAAAGGGCAGATCCTGCCTTTTAAACCTGGTTGACTTTTTCAAAACAGTCACTAGAGCCATTGATGAGGGCAAAGCAGTCCATACAGCATACCTGGACTTGGCTAAGGCCTTTGACACAATACCCCACTCAGGCATCATAGATAAGCTAAACAGCTTAAAAGTAAACCCTTATTTCACTAGATGGGTTGCAAACTGGCTAAAGGACAGAACCCATAAAGTTAAAATCGCTGGAGCAATGTCAGACTCAAAGCCAGTCACAAGTGGTGTCCCATAGGGATCTGTCCTGGGACCCCTCTTGTTCGGCATTTATTTCTCAGATGTTAAAGCAAACATGGGAGGGCTGTGGCTGACAAAGTTCGCAGATGACTGCAAACTAGACGCCATAGTCGATACACCAGCAGATACACACATCCTACAAAAAGGCCTCACTGAAACGGACAACTGGTGCCGTAGTCACGGCCTTAAACTAAATGCCAAAAAATGTATAGTCATCCCTTTTGGAAAAAGCAAAGTACCCACAAATTATCACATCGACAGCAACCCACTGAGTACTGAAAAAGTAATCAGAGACCTAGGGACCCAAGTAGACAGCGACCTCTCATTTGACACCCACGTTGCCAAAGTGGTTAGAAAAACATTCTACCTTGCACACCTCATCATGAAGGGTTTCACATCCAGATCCAAGGATGTCATTGTACCCCTATATTCCTCCCTCATCAGACCCATGATTGAGTACAATGCCCCATTTGGTATGTACCTCACCCGGCACTTGCAACAGCTGGAGAGACCACAAAAGTACCTCACCAAAAGGATCAAGGGTCTCCAACATATGTCTTATTCTACCAGACTAAAGAAACTTCAGCTCTAGTCAGTAGCATACCGCCTGCTCAGAGGTGATCTCTGCCTGATGTACAAGGCCATGTCCAATCAGGATCTGATGGACATGCTCCACCTCAAAAAATCCAAATCCATCAGGACCACGAGAGCTAAAGACTTAAACCTCGGCACAAGTATGAATAGGACATGCTGGAGGGATAGATTCATAACCCAGAGGCTTCCCATGCTTTGGAACAGGATCCCAGTTCGTATTAGGTAGAGCCCCTCACTGACTCTCTTCAAGAGAAGTCTTGATGAGTAGATGGGAGATCGTAAGTTTACCCCAGGGGTCACATCTGTGTCACTGCTAGACAGGGGCACAGTAAACTAATTCTATTATATAAGGGGACCTTCACTGTGTCACTACTAGACAGAGGCACAGTATTCTAGATTTATTCTGTACATTTTTGTACCATTTCATGGGGTGGCAAAAGCCACATCACTATGGCTAGGCTTACAAATGCCCCAGGGCAGATAGCCTAGTACTATACTATGAAACTATGAAACTATGGATAGCAAGATACCAGCAGTGAAAATGTTTTTAGTCCTTTTAGTTTTATACACAGGTCAGGCATATTTTTATCAATCAGAGGAGAGGTCGTGGATAACAGTTAATAAAGAATTGAAGGAACTTCTAGGATGGAGGAGGGCAAGAGTTAAGTGGGATTAGTTGATCCTTCCAGTAGAAGTTTGGGATTACCTGATTTGAAAGAATATTTCAGAGCTACACCGTTAAGGTTCCTATAAATAGCACAAGCAGAATGTAGGGGCTAAAGAAATAAGGAGAGCTGGGATTTTGTTTGCAGATCCTTAAGGAAAATAACAATTGCTATACAAAATATTATATTCATAAAGTAGCAGAAAGTATTGTAAGAACTAAGCCAATACTGGAATGAAGAAAGGAGATTCTGCCAGTACAGAAGACTGCAATTAGGAGTACAGAGAATAGGCAAGAGGGGGGCTGGAATTTACTGGAGAAAACTGGCGAAGGAACCAAGGTGTTGAGAGCAAATAATTAGAGAGAGAAAGGTAATAGAATGGAAAGAGGCCGGGAATACATTTGGACTGCAGGTTAGAGACTGCCTTTTTCTATCAGGGATGTATATCGGAGTATAGGCCAAGAGAAAGGACTAGGGGAGATCCTGAGAGAAAGACCAGCACTGGTATGAGATAATTAGTAGAACATATAAAATATTCTGTGATAACTATAAGAATCAATTAGAGGACATTAGAAAGGAGTGGGAAGATGAGCAGTTCACAAAGAAACAATAGGAGGATATATGTACAGCTCCCAAATATGCAACAAAGTCTAGAAGATTTATGATTTCTGCTTGGAAGTGTTTGCATAGGTATTTGTATACTGCAAGCACACTCCAAATTTTTTCCTTAGGTAGATTGCAAATACTGGATGTGTGATGGGGAAGAAAGAGGTAAATGGGAACATTTACTGGGGGGAATGTAATGAGTTGGCCGACTTTAAAACATCACTGCAGACTACTCTGTCAGAAATACTGGGTGAGCAAATTGGTGTAACTAAGGAAATCATTCTTTCAGCTGTGATACAGAATCAGAATTGCCTACTCACTGTAAGGCCTTACTGAGTTTAATTATTGTTGCTGACATCAAAGCAATTACTAGAAAATGGAAATCAGAGTATAAACCAATCCTGTTAGATGCAGTGAACATAGTAACAGAGATAAAAAAAAAATCAAAAGTGGGATATTTAGAAAAGGGTAGGAGCAAACTTCATATGAAAAAGGGAATTGTGGGATGAATGCATACAGAATAGTGCAGTCACTGAAACCTGGTTCAAAGCTGCAGAGAGCACCCAGCCTTACCAGGTTACTCATCCTACCATACTTTCAGACCTCAAACGGAGGGCTGCAAAGCCAAAGGAGGTGGAGTTTCAATATTTATCAAAGACATGCACACATCCAGGCTGGTGAAATGGTGTGATGCACTGGAGACACTCGAAATGCAGTTAACTGCTGACAAAACACCTATTCAAATCATAGCTTGCTACAGACCCAACCATGACTCAGGAGGCTCACTCCACCTATCTGGACTTACTTGAATCCATCCAGATTCAACCCTCTACCCTGATCCTGGGTGACTTTAACTACCCAGCCATAGAGTGGAAGACCTATTCTAGCCCAAACATGAACGCCTAGAGATTCCTCGACTTCGTCAAGACCAATACATTGGATCAGCTGGTCAACACCCCTACGAGAGGTGAAAATATCCTTGACCTGGTCCTAACCATCATGAGTAGCCACTGTATCACCCCTACAGTGTCATCCTCCTTGGTAAGATCCAACCATAAAGTGATCACTTTCGAAGTTAACACCCCCCCCCCCCCCCCGCCAGGGTAAAACAAAAAAATGTTTCCAAACCTGACTACAGTCTCCTGAGAGCAGGTATAAGCAGCTTCACAGCCACTGGCCCTTTAGTTGGAACTAGCACTACTGTCCAAGCTTACACCAAAAAACTATATCAACACCTTACATAGATAGCTGTATGGACTCAGCAATACCAGACAGAACCAAATCATCTTCCTCAAGGAAGAGTAAACCTGTCTGGTGGACAGCAGCAGTAAAACTCTATAATAAAAGGCATAATTGCTGTCCAGGGCCAAGAAGGAGTAGGTGCCAGGTTGGAAGCAATCTCTCCTTTGTCTGAACAAGCAAATAAGGTCACTAGTAAATCCTGTAAGGCTAACTTTGAGTCCAAATTGGCCACATCCACTAAGGACAATCACAAGGCCTTCTTCACATATGTCCACAATCTCAAAGGTAACACCCAAATCTGCTCTTAACTGATGGTCAATAACACCACATACACAAACGCTGTAGATACAGCCAACCTGCTGGCAGACAGGTTCAGTGAAAACTCCTCCCCTCCCCCCATTAGTAAACCAGGATATCCTCTGCACCTGCCCCCCTCTCTCATCAACAGGCAGCAGGTCTTTAATGCCCTCTCAAAGGCAAAAAATACAGTCTCCATGGGACCCAACGTGCCTGGCTGTATCCTACATGAACTCAGGCATGAGCTCTCATCTCCATTAAGCACTCTATTCAGCCAAAGCCTGAGCACCGGCTTTGTCCCAGCTAAATGGAGGACAGCCACCGTCATCCCTCTACACAAAGGTGGAGCATCCACTGACCCTGGCTATTATAGGCCCATCAGCCTAACTAGCCTGATCTGCAAGGCCATGGATTGCATTATCATGGACCTTATAAACAAGGACATTGGCAACCTCCAAATGCTTGACACCAAACAGTTTGGTTTTGTCAAAGGGAGATCATGCCTGTTAAACTTGATTGACTTCTTTGAAACAGTCACCGATGCCATGGACAAGGAGAAGATGGTGCACAATGTCTACCTTGACCTAGCCAAAGCTTTTGACACTATTCCCCACTTGGGCATAATAGATAAATTCTCCCAGGTTGGCATCAACCCGTATGTTACCAAATGGGTAGTTAACTGGCTGACTGATACAATCCACTCAGCCAAAATAGGGGACGCCACCTCTAGTAGTAGACCTGTAATGTGTGGTGTACTCCAAGGATTGGTCTTGGGGTCTCTACTGTTTGGTATATACTTTTCTGAGGTGCAAGCTGAAACCAGTGGTTTGTGGCTGACCAGGTTTGCAGATGACTACAAGCTGGGCGCTGTCTTAAATTTCCCAAGTGATGTGAACATCCTCCAAGGGGGTCTTACCCAAACTGATGACTGGTGCCTGATGCATGGCCTCAAACTGAATGCCAAGAAATGCATCATTATCCCCTTTGGGGAAAATGGCATCTCCACTAATTATCACATTAATAACAACGTACTAAGCATGCAATCAGTTATGAGGGACTTGGGCACCCAGGTTGATAGAAACCTGACTTTTGACCATCACGTTGTCTCTGTTGTATGGAAGGCTTTCTACATGGCCCAAATCATAAGTAAGGGTATTTCATCCAGGAACAAGGAGGTCATAACATCCCTGTACTCCTCCTTTATCAGATCCATTATTGAGTACAGTGCTCCTTTCATCATGTACCTTGCCAAGCGCATGCAGCAACTGGAGAGACCACAGAAGTTCCTGACCAGGAAAATCCAGGATCTCAAACACCTATCCTATACAGATAGACTAAAAGCCCTGTCCCTCTACTCACTCTTAACAAGACAGAGGTGATCTGTGTCTGGCATACAAGGCCATTTCAGACTCAGCCTTGATGGAGTTGCTGCATATCCGTAAGTCAAACTCCATTCACACAACCTGTCACAAGGCCTCAACCTGGTCTCTGACATTAATAGAACTTTTTGGTGGGATAGATTTGTGTCCCAAAGACCACCCCATCTGGGGAATAGACTCCCTCTCCATGTCAAGCATAGTACCTCTCTAGCCCTCTTTAAGAGGAACCTGGATGACTGGATGGGAAACCAAAAATATCCCCCTGGGATCCCACCTGTATCCCTACTGGACAGTGGAAACAGGTGCTGACTTTGTGGAAGCATCGATAAAATTCTTGGCTAGGCTTATAAGGGCCTACGGGCCAATAGCCTAGTATCATCCCTTGAACTTGTAAATGAGGTTTAAGGGGAAGGCAGAAATTGAATGCGATATGTAATGTTCGATTGACAATGACTGTATAGAAGATTATGGGTGATGCTTAACATTTGCAGCTTAAAATATGTCAGTATTTTTTTTTCATTTGTATAAATATATGATTGTCTATGTCGTAAGTGATAATTCAATAAAGATGGTTTTGTTTAAAAAGGAGGGTAGGTTTCTGAAGAAATATATGAACGTATTAAATATGGAAGTTGTATTTTATTAGCATGAACACACACAGAATTTGCATATTATTCGCCAAGGTACAATAAACTGGCAATAGGGGATAGAAAGTATATTTTTGCAGGAGCATAAATATTATATTTTTTGCGGAAAAGATAAACATGGCTGTGATGAATACGTATTTTAAGAAGAGGGAGGAGCATGGGGTGACGTACAAGAGCGGAGGAAGATGCACACAGATGGATTGTATCCTATGCAGGAGGGCCAGTCTGAAGGATATTGAAGACTGTGAAGTGATGACAAGGGAAAGTGTAGTTAGGCAGCATAGAATGGTGGTCTGTAGGATGACATTGGTGATCAAGAAGAGGAGGACAATTGCTAGAGCAGTGCCAAGGATCAAATGGTGGAAGTTGAAAAAGGGTGATTGTGAGGTGGAGTTCAGGGAAGAGTTAAAACAGGCACTGGGGGCAGTGAAGATTGCCAAATAGCTGGGTAACTACTGCAGAGATGGGAAGGATGACAGCTAGAAAGGTACTTGGTGTGACATCTGGACAGAGGAAGGAGGACAAGGAGACCTGATAGTGGAATGAGGAAGTACAAGAGAGTATACAGAGGAAGAAGCTGGTGAAGAAGTAGTGGGATTGTCAGAGACATGAAGAAAGTAGACAGGAGTATAAGAAGATGAGAAGCATGGCAAAAGGAGAGGTGGCAAAGGCTAAGGCATATGGAGAGTTGTATGAAAGGATGGACACTAAAGAGGGAGAAAAGGACCTGTACCAATTGACTAGACAGAGGGACCAAGCTGGGAAAGATGTGCAGCAGGTAAGGGTGATAAAGGATAGTGAGGGAAACGTACTCACAAGCTAGGAGAGTGTGTTGAGCAGATGGAAACAGTACTTTGAGGGGCTGATGAATGAAGAGAATGAGAGAGAGAGAAGGTCGGATGATGTGGGGATAGTGAAGCAGGAAGTGAAACAGATTAGCAAGGAGAAAGTAAGGGTAGCTATGAAGAGGATGAAGAATGGAAAGTCTGTTGGTCCAGATGACATACCAGTGGAAGCATGGAGGTGCTTAGGAGAAATGGCAGTGGAGATTTTAACCAGATTGTTTAATGAAATTTTGGAAAGTCAGAGGATGCCTGAGGAATGGAGAAAGTGTTTTGGTACCTATTTTTAAGAATAAGGGTGATGTGCAGAGCTGTAGTAACTACAGAGAGATAAAACTGATCAGTCACAGCTTGAAGTTATGGGAAAGAGTAGTGGAAGCTAGGTTAAGAAGGGAGGTGATGTCTAGTGATCAGCAGTATAGTTTCATGCTGGGAAAGAGCACTACAGATGCGATGTTTGCTCTGAGAGTGTTGATGGAGAAATATAGAGAAGGTCAGAAGGAGTTGCATTGTGTCTTTGTGGACTTGGAGAAAGAATATGATAGGGTGCCGAGAGAGGAGTTTTGGTATTGTATGAGGAAGTCGGGAGTGGCAGAGAAGTATGTAAGAATGGTGCAGGATATGTAAGAGGGTAGTGTGACAGTGGTGATGTCTGCAGTGGGAGTGACAGATGCATTTAAGATGGAGGTGGGATTACATCAAGGATCAGCTCTGAGCCCTTTCTTATTTGCAGTGATGATGAACAGGTTGACAGACGAGATCAGACAGGAGGCCCCATGGACTATGATGTTTGGAGATGACATTGTGATCTGTAGTGAGAGTAGGGACCAGGTTGAGGAGACCCTGGAAAGGTGGAGATATACTCTAGAGAGGAGAGGAATGAAGGTCAGCAGGACTAAGACAGAATATATGTGTGTGACTGTGAGGGAGTACAGAGGAATGGTGAGGATGCAGGGAGTAGAGTTGGTGAAGGTGCATGAGTTTAAGTACTTGGGATCAACAGTTCAGAGTAATGGTGAGTGTGGAAGAGAGGTGTAGAAGAGAGTACAGGCAGTGTGGACTGGGTGGAGATGAGTGTCATGAGTGATTTGTGACAAACCGGTACCAGTAAGAGTGAAAGGGAAAGTCTATAAGAGGGTAGTGAGACCAGCTATGTTGTATGGGTTGGAGACTGTGGCATTGACAAAAAGGCAGGAGTCAGAGCTGGAAGTGGCAGAGTTAAAAATGTTAAGATTTGCACTGGATGTGACAAGGATGGACATGTTTAGGAATCGGTATATTAGAGGGTCAGCTCAGGTTGGATGGTTTGGAGGCAAAGTCAGAGAGGCTAGATTGCATTGGTTTAGGCATGTGCTGAGGAGGGATGCTGGGTTTATTGGGAAAAGGATGCTAAAGATGGAGCTGTCAGGTAAGAGGAAAAGAGGAAGGCCGAAGATAAGGTTTACGGATGTGGTGAGAGAGGACATGCAGGTGGTTGGTGTGACAGAGCAAGATATGCAGAGGACAAGAAGAAATGGAAACAGATGATCCGCTGTGGCGACCCCTAATGGGAACAGCCAAAAGAGAAGAAGAAGAAAAATATTTTATTAAAAGCTTTGACACACATCCATTGACTATTTCAGATCATATACCTGTTAAAAAGAGAGTAAAAAGAATTGCTAGAAATGAGTTAAGAGTTATTAAGGAAGATGGAAACGTTTTTAGAATAGAGAGGAAGTGAGTGGAATAAAATTAAAATGGAGTTTTAAAACAGGGTAGAAATAAGAGAGCAAGAAATATGGGAGATAAGTAATAGGTATTATTCAGAAGGGTTTACAGAGGTTAAAGAACTGCAGAGTGGAGTAAGGGGAATCTCATGGAATAAGAAGGGGACGGCTGCAGAGTGCTGAATGAAAAAAGGGAGTATTTGGATACTATGCATGAGATTATAAAGGTTGGTTTTAAGCAACTATTTTTTTTTATAACAGCTCCAGAGCTTTTTAGCACAATGACATAGGCAACAGAAAATAAAAAGTGTTATTGCCACAGTTAGGGAGCCTACGATAAGAAAACAAACTAGAGATCCTATAGAGGTATTGGAGAGACTTTGGCAATTTTATGAAAATTTGTGGAAAGCAGAGGAATACTGAAATAAAGAAAGAACACAAATAGAAATTTAGAATATTTTCTGTCTTTCCTAATAACTCTCTAATTATTTATACTACCCATTCCTTAAATGCCTCTCTTTTTAACAGGTAGGTGGAATAGCACCAGTGTCTTATTTTTCCTTTATTACCCTGTCTTTGTTTTCATTAGTGCAACATGTAAAATAGCTATTGGATGTGCATGTTGAAGCTTTCAATTAAAAGGAAATGTTGCTGTGAAATATGGTTTCTGCCTAGTTTAGCCCAGTTATTGTATCTTGGGGAATACTATGCAAATTCTGTAAAAGTTCCTACTACAGAATTCACATGTTTCCTACCAAATATTTTAATAAATTTCTTTAGAAATCTATCCTCTGTTATATTTTCCCTTCTGCTTTTGCAAATCAAATTCCATTCCCTATGTATAAGTCATATTTCATCCTGAAATGTCATTATTTCTCCCCAGATTTTATTAAGCTGCATAGTAGTAGTGGAATATAAATACATGCTAGCATAATTACCCCCCCCTTGCCAGTAGCCCTTTACTACTACAGATCTGCCATGATTGTCATTTTTCTTCTTCTGTCCCTATTGGAGCCCCTCTAGCAATTAGTATAATTACTACCATTTTCCTTTGTCCCTGATATTCTACTGAATACCCATCCTGAAATCCTTTATTTGTCAAATTGACATGCTCATTTCTTTCCAAATGTGTCTTTTGCAGCATTGCTATGTGCACTGTGCATTTCTTAATGTAATTCAGTACTCTTTCCTTTTTGTCTATACCTGTGAGGCAATTTACATTCCAAGATATTATGGATTTTGTCTGTACCTGTAAGGCCATTTATATTCCAAGACATTATTGATAGCATAGTCATAATAAAAAGCTATTGTCCCCACCTGTTACACATGACTGATTTTTGAATGTGTATTTCCACCTTTTGTGTTGCATGCACACACTAATGTTTGGCAGGCTGATCTTCTATGCTGTTGCATCATCTCTTCTCCATTTGAACCTGTGTCACATTTTTCAAGACTTTTTGTTTTAATGAAAACCCTCAAACAGAAAACTAGATACATTTTCAAAACACCCCATCCCCTGTTAGAACTTACTTAGAACAAATATTCAAAAAGTATGTACATCATCAAAAAAATGAAGCTTAACCCTCCAGATAGAACAACTGCCCTAGATCAACAGCTGTACCTATAAGCATTACTTAACCTAAAATTAAGGTTATCCATGTTAAAATGCATGCTACAGCCCATGTTCCCACTTGCACTGATCAGTGTTTGTTCTTTTCTTATTTCTGTTCCCTCCCAGATTTGACTAACAGCTTGTACGTTATAAGAAAACATTAATGTGTAGCCCTAAGAAAAGGTGCACTGACAAGCTTTAAACAAAACTAAATTGTACACTGTTGTATTAAATGCATTAAAAGTTAGGCTGCTATCTCTCATTCACTTCCCATAATTTGAAACTTTATTTTACTGAACTGTTTGCCATTGCATCTTTAAAATTTGCATGTCCCTCAGCAAAGAATGCTCAGAATTCTCAGTATTATTTGCTTGCACCTGTAGAAAGCTTGTCTCCCTGGAAAAATACTCAGCAATGAATCATTGTGAATTTCATTCAGAACAGAACATACAGCTGCAGACATCTTGACTCCCACTAAACATGTGATGGAAAAAAGTCAAGCTAATATCTTTGCAGATGTAAGAAACTTAGCATTTTTCTTAGCTTTTATCAGTTTGACTTATTTTTAAAGCTTATTTGCTTACAAAAGCACTTGTCTGTAACTTAGGTCAAGGCATTAATCCAGACATCCATTCTTGTAAAAATAAGAAAAAAATATTTTAATTCTATGTTTAATATAATCAGTACACTTTTATGGGTCTATATCAGTTCATTGAAGGTTAATTTCCACAAACCTGGTGGGAGGGTGGCCTAATGGTTAAGGTGTTTGCCTTACAAACACAAGGTGCAGGGTTTGAGTCTCACAAGGGATAATTGGCTAGGCTTAAAATGGCTCGCAAGGGCAGTTAGCTTAGTACTAATCTATGAACCTATGAACCTTCATTCATCGACCCTAATACAGTGAACGTTCACATCAGCAAATGTTCTCTTCAATGAACAACTTACCCAGGGAAAGGAGCGACTTGTCCAGCATTCCAACTGTCAACAAAGCACAGTATTTCAAACCCACGCATGTGGGGGGCTGTGCCCCTCATACCCCCCTAACACACACATATATATATATATATATATATATATACCAACACTGAGATCACACTTCAGTGGGAAAAGGGCAAATTTCTTAAGATGACCAACTTGTTACTTTCCCTGGTAAATCGTTTGTTGAAGTGAATGTTTGCTGTATTAGGGTCGATGAACAAAGGCTCGTGGAAATGAACCTTCAACAAAGTGATATAAACCCCACTTTTACACTCCACACCCACCCCAGCAGTCCAGGATCACAGCATATTAACATTAAACATGCTTTTTGTTCAGCCTTTCTCCTCTTGTTATAGTGTAATGTAAAGCCTATATTTCTAACAACTAAAAAAGTACTTATTTACTTTAATATCTTCAACACATAAAACAGTCACTGAACCCCCCCTCTACAAACACACATTTAAAACACCCTGGCAACACGCTACACAAAACTGCTTTATTACATATAATATCAGTTTATATTATGAAATGTGTTATACAAATACTAATAAAAACAACATTGTTTTACTTTACATATACTGCTTTTCCTATTTTAGTGTACTTGTAAACATTAATGACATAAAGTAGGATACATGCTTTACAGTCTATCCACAAATTTAACAAAGTTAACAAAAGCACAGTCTTTCTCAGACATTTTTTTCTTTTCTAATGTGATTAATGCTTCATAGTCTCTCATTTAATCACTAATTTCAGTGTTGCTGGTTTTCCTCCTGCTCATCTGCATCTCACAAAATCGGACTCTTTTTCAAGCCTGAGGTACTCCTGATTATTCTAGTAAACTCCTGTGATTTTTCTGTGTCTCAAGCATTTTCATTTGGAACACTGAGAAAAGGTTTCACTGGCTACATCTGTCTATGAACTTTACTGTCAAAAGAATGAGAAAAGAGTCCCCTTCTGTTTGTTGGATCACTTTTTGTTGGGTAAACTTATTTCCTCCTTGGCCTGTTATGCATCAAAAATGTACTTGATCCTCCAAGAAAAAAATCTCTGAAGACAGCTGGTTACAACAGCTTGATTCTCATACCTGCTTCTTGACATTCCCTGATTGCAAGGATATGATGTTATGTAGTTCGATCTCACCTTCATTTTTACATATGGGTTCGGAGCCAATCCTCGGCTCCGACTCAGCAAATTTATAAGCTGGAAGACTTCTGGTTGGCTCGTGGCTAAGCAGGTATCCCATGGTACGCCAGTACAATCCCCAGATCTCGTTTGCAGCGTTGACGAGTTCGGTTGTACTTTTCTTGGCTCTGGCTAAGTTTTTCAAATTCTTTATATTCAGTATCATATTTCAATGCTTTATTAGAACTTTTATTGTATATTTAGTGTTGCTAATATATTAGGCAGTGTATTGCTTGCAACTTAATTTACTCGTGGTTATTGGTATCCTGTGTGCCAGTTAGTTTTAGGCGTCGTTGCGCATTTTTTGATTATTAGGTAGAGTATTAGTTTTTGGTGGTTTTCCACTCTTAGTCAACAGTGGCTCCTGTTGTCTTCTCTGTTGTTATTCTGACCTTTTTTGGTCACCGTTGGCAGTTAGTTTTCTGCTATATTGAGATTGTTTGCTTTTGGTGGGGATCCGCTTGTGAATTTACTAGGATTGCAGCCTCCCTATTATACTACCTGTTATTTAAAAATATAGAAGTATAGAAATTTATTGTGTCATTTACAGTTTCTCTTGTGTGAGTGGACTTTCCTTTCTGCTCTGTTTAAATTAGAAGACCTAGTTTTCTTTACACCAGACTAGGCCTGTTTAAGTTAGAGGAGCTAGTCCTCGTGTAACTCCTTCTTAGGGCTAGGCCTGTTTTAGTTAGAAGACCTAGTCCTCCTCATCTTTCTCTCTTTCAATCTCTCTGGGTTTTGTGTGTGTAATAATGTCTAAGGAAAGTAAGTAAGTAGCATAAACCCTCGGGGTTCAAAAAGTGCATGAAATGCTCCCAAAAGATGTCTTTAACGGATGGCCACAGTAGCTATGTCTACTGCCTAGGGGCCATCCACTTGCAGGAATCGTGCTTGTTCTGCCATGCTTTCTCTCCTAGAGTGTTTACAGGAGAGAAAGAACAAACTCATACTCAGGGGTCTATTGAAACCATGCTTTGAGGAAGCACTATCCAGTTCTTCGACTTCCTCTAAGTCTTGTCAATCAAAATCCTCAAAAAGGCCTTCTCCGGCACCATCTGGTGTCTCGGAGCCACCTTCTAAACAGTTGAAACAGTCCAAATCTGCCTCCTTGACTCCTCAGCCTTCGGAGCCAAAAGAGAGCATCATGGTGGTGTCAGAGTCAGTTACAGGTGTTTCGGAGCCAATCTCTAAACCTATTGATACAGTAGTTGACTCTGCTACTTAGAGCCGGTCAGTAAGCTCCCTACCAGTTTCCCTAACAATTAATTCTCCAGTGCCCCCAAGTCAAGATCCCCTACTATGTCTTCCAGGACCCTCTCAGAAGAAGATGTGGAGAGGGTAGTGCTGAGACTCTTGAAGTCGTCTGCCTTACCAAAATTATTGTTGGCTCCAACCCAGTTGGCTCTGGAGCCACTTGGCCCAGCTTTGCCCTTGTCTGCTGTTCCTCCTCCGAGCCATACTGGCCTTTCGGAGCCAGAATGCTTGGTGCCAACGGAGGAAATACCGGTTCCAGCTCACTTTGTTGCTGCCTTGGAGCCGGGTTCGGCTCCGACACGCTCGATGACATCCGTCGTGTCCAGGGGCTGAAGCTTTCCTGTTGGTACTGACAAGGAGGGTTGGAATTGATCTTCTTCATTTCCAAGCCTTCCTCTCAGTGCTTCGGCCAGGGTGAGCTCGGACCCTGCATCTATATCGGAGCCGACAGCTCTGGCTCCGGCGCCAACCCTCATCTCTTCGGAGTGGGAGAGGTCTTCAGAACCGGAGAGGTTGGCGTTCGAGATGATCCGGAGTATGCTGTCTCATTCTCCAGCCCCTACCAGTGGCACCAGCACTCTTCCCCCAAGAGCACCCACTTCAGTCTCAGCCGCTACTCTCTCTGGAGACAGCAGAGACCTGCAGCGTCAGGAGCCATCGGCTGGTGGCCCCCACTCTTCCGAGGCTTCCCTGGAATGTCCTTCCGAGGAGCCTCCCCAGAAGAGGTTATGTATGAGGAAACATGTTGACTCCCAGGATGAGTCTTTGACATTGGACACTGACCTCAAGGAGTCAGAAGGGTCCACCAAGTCGTCCTCTGATGATGTCTCCTTTGTGGACATTTTAGAGATCCTTAGGCAGAGGTGCGACTGGCCTACTGTTAACCCTTCTGATGAAGAGTCGGTGTACCTGAAGGCTTTCGGGTCCCAACCCTCTGCCTCTTGGGTGTCTCCACCTTTTGATGAACTGATGGATCTAGTTAGTCAAAAGGTGTGGGATACTCCTGACACCGTGGAGCCAGTCTCCAGGAGATAGAACAAGTTCTTGTCTGCCCCTCCTGGTAAAGAGTTCTTGTCCAATGGCGTTCCTGTAGATGCCATGGTGGTGGCAGCGGCCACGAAGGAGGAATTGGAGGAGACTTCTTCATCTGTTCATCCGCCAGACAAGGAGTCTCGACAGATGGACAGATTTGGGAAGCATATCTTTAGTTCAGCGGCCTTTACCCTTCGATCCCTGAACTATCTCACGCACTTCACGAGGTTGCAGAGGGATCGCCTCAAGGAGTTAGGAGGTTCCATACAAGGTGCATGTACTGAGGGAGTTCCTGACAAGATTTCTACTCAGTTGTCCACCTTAAATTCTGTGGTTAACTCCTCCATGCGACTTATCTCTTATGCTGCGGATGAAATGAGTAGAGCAGCGGGTTCCGGAGTTGCCTTGAGGTGCCACTCCTGGGTGCACTTATGTAATTTTGCGGAACCGTTCAAGTCTACTTTTACCAACGCCCCGTTTGATGGTTCCTCATTGTTTGGTTCCAAGGTGAAGGACACACTCACTCGGTGTGAGCAAGAAGGAAAGACACTTTTTGCCATGAGAGTGCATTTTACTGTCCCTTCCAGACCATGCCCCAAGGGTCAAAAGGGTGGTAAAATGTAGTTCACGAAGTTCCAGAGGGTTTTTCCTGACACACAGAGTGAATCCTCCTTCAGAGACAGAGGAGTAGGCAATGGCAGATGTCACCCTAGAGGCAGGGGTGGTCCGCAATACCAACAAGGCTGTGATTCCTATCAAGGATGGCCTTATTAGCGCTCAGATGTGCAGCCCAACTGCGCTTCTCTGGGGCCAGTTGGGGGTCACATTTCTTTGTACAAAGAAGCCTGGCTAAATATCACCCAAGACAAGTGGGTACAAAGAGTTGTTACCAGAGGCTTGCTCATACCCTTTTCCCTATCACCGTTTGTTCCCAAAAGGATCCCAGATGTACCACCCCAATCACAGGGATCAGGCAACTGTGGAGATAAACAAGTTGCTCGCAAAAAGAGTCATCCAGCCCATCCCAGTAGACCAGATAGGATCCGGAACTTACTCCAGGTTCTTTTTATTTCCAAAACAAACCAGAGATTGGAGGCCAATATTGGACCTCAGCAGAGTGAAAGAATCAGTGAAGAAGGACAAGTTTCAGATGGTAACACTGCAGTCTATACTCCCATTGTTAGGGAAAGACTTTTGGATGTGCTCCCTGGATCTTCAGGATGCCTGCTACCAACCATATAAAAATGGACAAGGCATCCAGAAGCCATCTACACTTCCGGCTGGGAGCCAGTCACTATCAGCTTCACGCTCTGCCCTTTGGTCTCACCACAGCCCCCAGGCTGTTCACCAAATGCTTGGCAGTAGTGACAGCTCACCTGAGACGTCAGGGATTCCAGGTGTTTCCGTATTTGGACGACTGGCTCCTGACCGCCCCCACCAGGCATCTACTCCTCCAAAACAGGGACCCCACTATTCAACTTTGCGCTCAGTTAGGGATCTCCATAAACTGGAAGAAATCTGCATTATTGCCCTCTCAATCTGTGATTTCTATAGGTGCAGAGGTTGACACAGTGAACATGACAGCGCGTCTCCCCTCCAAAAAGGCACAGAACTTAATCTCCCAAGTTCAACGTTTTCTTCCGTTGTGAAAAGTCAAATTGAAGTAGGTTCTTCAGCTCCTCGGGACTATGGCTTCCACAATTCTCTTAGTACCATTAGCCAGGTTGCACATGAGGATTCTCCAGAGGCTTCTGTCTTCCCAATGGTCCTCCCAATATCTCCCACTGAGTCATCCTATCCTGCTGACAGAATCATGCAAGAAGGACCTTCTTTGATGGATAGCTCCCAATCAACTGATCACAGGTACCCCCTTTGTTCCGGCCCAACCCGTTGCCACTGTGACCACGGATGCCTCCCAGATCGGGTGGGGGGCATTATCTCGGCAGGATATCCAGGGCACATGGCAAGAACACAAGGCTCATCTGCATATCAATGTTCTGAAGATGAGGGCGGTGCTTCTGGCGTTGCAAGCACTTCGAGACCTTCTTCCTCTAGGGACAATTGCGATACAATCTGACAACATGTCGGAGGTTTGATATATCAACAATCAGGGCGTTACCAGATCTTACCCACTCTGTCGAGAAGCCATGCGAGTTTGGGAATGGGCTATTTCTTCCCAGCGATTTCTAGTTGCAACTCATATTCCAGGGAGAAACAACGTGATAGCCGACAAGCTCAGCCTGGCAATCCTAATGCCTCACGTGTGGTCTCTGAAACGGGAAACAGTGGATCAGATTTTCCGGAAATAGGGACAGCCTTGCTGCAACCTTTTTGCCAGCCCAGTCAATACCAAATGCAGCAGCTATTTTTCCCTCATTCCCCCTCCGGGGAAGACTCCCAGAGATGCTCTGGCTCACGATTGGCCCATGGGACTTCTGTATGCCTTTCCGCCAATCCCTCTCATTTTCAAAGTGACTCAGAAAGCCAGTCATCTGGGAAGCAAGTCGATGCTCATTGCTCCTTACTGGCCTCATCAGGTCTGGTTCCCCTTCCTCGACCCTCTCCTCCTGGACGATCCTTGGATTCTGGACCCAGTTCCAGATCTATTGACTTACATGTCGGATTCGCTACAGCCCTCAATCCACACCCTCAAATTGACAGCGTGGCTGCTTCAGTTCCATCTCTAGTCAGGCTTCATGATGTATCATCCTCAGTGTCTCATATTCTTATGTCCTCCCATAAACCTTCAACTAGAAGGCTGTATGGCAGTAAGTGGAAAAGATTTTTTATTTGGGTACAGAGAATGAATGTAGATCCATACACTGCTTCTATCCCTGTGATTCTGGATTTTCTTTCAGAGCTTTTTCAGCAAGGATCTGCCACTGCTACTATCAGAGTCCAATTAGCAGCAATTTCTCATTTTCACTTAGGTTTTCCAGATACCAATTTAATGTCTCATAAGCTATGCAAGACCTATTTGAAAGGGGCCACTCTATTGATACCACCTCTGCAAGAACCAGTGGCTTCTTGGGATTTAAATTTTGTGTTGTCCAAATTGACATCTTCCCCCTTTGAACCTTCCCACTCATCTTCACTAAAATTTTTGTCTTGGAAGACCTTGTTTTTGGTAGCTATCACATCAGCTAGATGGGTATCGGAACTACAGGCCTTGTCTATTAAGCCACCGTATTTGATTTTTCACAAAGACAGGGTGTCATTGCGTACTAATCCCTCCTTTGTCCCCAAAGTTTGATCTAATGCTACCTTAAACCAATCAGTAGAACTCCCAGTTTTCCTCCCTAACCACCGCAGTGCAGCTGAGTACCGTTTTCATCAGCTAGACATTCATAGACAACTACGTTTTTATCTACAGTGGACTAAGGTTTTCAGGAAATCAGATCAATTATTCATTTCCTTTTCTGACTCTAGATTGGGCTTACCAGTTTCTAAAGTGACACTATCTAATTGAATTTCTAGTTGTATAGCCTTTATTTATAGCTCTGAGGGCAAACCTTTAGCCTGCAGGATCAAGCCTCATTCTGTCAAGTCGCTGTCTACCTCTGCAGCCTTTCAAGCCAGGGTACCACTTAATAATATTTGTGCAGCAGCTACGTGGGCTACCCCTCACACTTTTATTACACATTACAAATTGGATTTGGCATCCAGGGGTAGAGCATCCTTTGGCTCCACAGTGCTCAAGAGTATTTTCCAATGAGCCACCCAAGAATAAGGCGCTTGGGATGCTGTCCCATATGTAAAAATGAAGGTGAGATCGGACTACCTAACATAAAGTAGTTATGTACTCACCATAATGTTCCATGTTGGTAGTCCATCTCACCCTTCATTATTACCAACCCGCCCTCCTGCCTCCATGCTGAAAGATCGGGAAGTAATAATTTGGTTGCCCATGGTTGGAGACCCTTTAGTATTAGTTGTTTTTATGGGTGTTATTCTAGTGAGCAGCAGACAAGATCTGGGGATTGTACTGGTGCACCATGGGATACCTGCTTAGCCACGAGCCAACCAGAAGTCTTCCAGCTTGTAAATCAGCTGAGTCGGAGCCCAGGATCGGCTCCGAACCCATATGTAAAAATGAAGGGTGAGATGGACTACCAACATGGAACGTTATGGTGAGTACATAACTTCTTTTTTGTTTCTCTTCTGCCTGGAATACAGTGATTAGCCATTTTCAAATAGTTTTGTTAGGCTCAACTCATTTTGCTGGTATGATTACATCTTTACTAATGTAAGTATTGGCTGCTTTCTCATGTCCAGGATTAGAGCACACACACTTTGTGCCCTTTCCATTAACGAAACTGGAACTCAGCAAACCACAGAATAAACCAGAAGAAAGTGAGCACTCCAAAGGACACCAACTTTATTCCACAAACAGTTAAGCGCTTTCCTCTCCACTACAGAGACTTCCTCAGAACAAAAATCATAAACTTACCCAACCAAATTAAATACACCCGTAAATTATTCAATTAAGCAACAAATAAAATCCTTAAAGCAATATCATAGCTTCCAATATGACATGACCACCACATATTTAAAAATCTTAAAAATAAGGTTTAACAAAATGTTACATTATTTTATGTTTAAAAATGTGTTTACATAAGTAACTAGCCAAAAATGTTCCTAAAAACTAAGCTCTCCAAAAACTAACCTGAAATTTGATCAAGTTTAAGAATACTGGCAATACTAATGGTTTCATTAATACCTGGATACCTAGAGGCATCCATAAACAATTGCCATTTTAATTCCAATACATCTAAATGTACATCCAAAATACCCCCTTTTTCATCCTCATTGAGGTGTTGCAAGACCAAAAATATAAAGCAATGTGTGGTGTATTCACTTATATGTCTAGATAATACACTGGTTGCCCTACCATGCCTGATGTCACCTAAATGTTCTCCCATTCTAATTTTTAATTTCCTACTAGTTTTTTACCTATATAGAAAATGGGACATTTCTGGCATTTAGCCATATAAATCACCCTTTTGTTGTTACAATTTAAATGCCCCCAATATGCAACCTTTGTCCATTAATTTTAACATAATCACCAGTTTCAAATATGTATGGACAAAAAGAGCAGGCATTACATTTGAAATTCCCCACTCTTCTATTTGTCTTGTGTGTAGGTCTCACCCCTTCAAGAATGTTCTTAATACATTTGTCTCTTCTAAAAATGTACTTGGGGTGTTTTCCAAGTTTGGAACGTATACCTACATCACACTGCAATATTTCCCAATGGTCATTTAACACCTCAATAATGGAATTAGCCTTCCCATTATATGTAAGCACCAAAGACAAGTTAAAATCATCCATTAATTTCCTACAACTAGTATTTCTAACAAATCCAAAACCCAAAATTGGTTTATATACCCCATGCCTACGCTTAAAAATAACCTCTTTAGTTAAATTTTTTAAAAGCCAGTCAGGATATCCCCTTTGCTTGAACATGTTACAAATAAAATCCAAGTAAACCAAGAAATCAGCTTCAGAACTAACCATCCTAGCTGCCCTTATCAATTGGCCTTTTACCACTCCTTTTTTCTGATATTCGGGGTGGCAACTCCCATAATCTAGATATGAATTAGAAAACTTTTTTTCCTATATATTTTAGTTAAAAAATGTTTCTGGGCATAATCAGTGGTTAAATCAATGTCTAAATAAACAATATGCTCATTGTTGTATTCAAAGGTGAATTTGAAAAACTCTACAGTTCTATTAATGTATATTAAAAATTCCTTAAGGCTGTCCTCTGTACCTTTCCAAATCAGGAATAAATCGTCCAGAAACCTGGTATAGTGTATAATGTAGTCCCTATGCTGGCTGTTGAATAAGTACTCCTGTTCCCAGTATGACATTATAAGATTAGCAAAAATGGGGGCACAAGCGGCCCCCATTGCTACTCCTTTAACTTGTTTATAATATATCCCTTCAAACCATATGTAGTTGTTTTTTAACACTAGATCCATTAACACAATTATTTTATTGATCTCATCTTGATCAAACATTTTAGTTTTGTGAAGCTGTTGTTCCAACCACATTATCCCTATATCTTGGGGAATAACTGAAAACAAGTTTACTACATCAATAGTAACCAAAAAAAGTCATTTGATAGTTCAATACCATTTAACTTATTAATGAAATGCCAAGAGTCCTTACTAATATAATCAAAGAAAGACAAAGCTTTTTGCATCAAAACATCCAAATACTTGGAACTAAAATAAGTTTTACTTATTTTACTGTCCACTATGGGCCGAAATTTCACATTAACTAACCCTTTGTGTATCTTAGGTATGCCACATATGTTTGGCACCCTAGGAAACTCATTTTTAAGGTAATGGTACTCATCCACATTGATCTGGCCCTGGAAAACCATGTCATCCACTGCCAAATCAATCTTTCTGTATGCCACCATAATTTTATTAAAAGAACTTTCATTATATGAATCCTCCATTAAAATGTTACTCATGCCGTCTAAATAGTCACCTCTCTCCATGACCACCAACCCACTTCCTTTATCAGGCTTCATAAATCTGATGGTGGGGTCTTTAACTAATTGCAGCATAAGTTGTTTTTCTTCTTCTGTTAAATTCGAATAATCAGTCTGCGTATTATACCTATACCTTTTCCTTATTTCTTTTTCACAACTTTTTTCAAACAATTCCACCATTTTATTTAAGGGCAGATTAAAAGTACTAGGCTTTTTACATTTTCCTTTTGACTGACCCCCCCCATGTTTATGTCGTGACCAAACCAAATTTTTAAATTTAATTTTCTTGTGTATTTCTTTAAATCAATAAGGGATTCCACCAGGTTCCCATTTCTACATGGGACAAACGTGAAACCTTTTGCTAAAAAATCAGCATACTCCATATTAATTTCCATTTTTGAATAGTCATAAATTTTAAAATCCCCTTTGGTATTGGTCACTATCTTGGGTCCCACCATGTTAAATTCAAGCTGTTTATCCAAAAAATCCACCAGTAACTCTAACATTTCTTCACCCTAGTTGTCAGTGATATTGGTTACTACCATGCAATACCTACTTGCATCATCAACCATTACCAAGCCGAGCCCATTAACAACCTGTTCTATAATATTTGAATTATTTCCAATGGTATTATCTAACAAAATCTCCTGGTAAATTCGGAATAAACAGATAATTCCATAAGGGTGTTATTAATCTCCTGACAACCACCGTTATGTTTTTCCTCACCAACATTATGTCCAACCTCCCCAACCTCTCGGTCAAGGTCCATTTCTATAGGACTGCCATCGTACACATCCTTACTGTCAGATTTTACCTTTTCAGTGCCATATGTACCACAATCACTTCTATCAGCACAACCAACATAGGTCTCACAAACCATAACCTCACAAGACCCACTCTCAAAAATGGCATCAGATGAACCACTATGCGTTTGAACATTGGCGTTTCCCAATTTAAAACCTTTTACATTTGTTTCAACATCAGATGTGTCAGGATTGTCAATCACTTTATAATATATACAACCCCCCCCCCAGTTGATTGATAGTCAAACACATCATTCGACATTTCAAATGCTATGCTCATATTTTTGATGGTGTTACTAGCCGCAGCGTTCACATCCATAAAAACAGTACCTTTGAGTTTGGCAATTTTCCCGGTTGTGTAAACCACATCATCTATGTTCCTTGTAATGTCCATAGTTGGAGCCATATGCTCACCATTACCACCAGGGAAACCAAAGGTGGCGGCACCGGATTTTCACCATATTTTAATAGTTTTTTGTCCTTGGGCCTTTAGGCCTCGCCCCCCGTACCAGCTCCTGTTGCCGATCCCTACCAGAATGTGAAAAGGAGGAGGAAGAAGCATTCGTTACACTTCCTTTGTCTCTAAGGCGATCCGAATGCCTTACTTCTTCTTGGGGAACTGTTGAGTTTGTACGTTGCAATCTCCCTCTCTGGCGGTTGTAGTCTTCACTCGTCACTTCCTCCTTATTACCCGCATCCAAACTCCGCCCATGTTGGTCAAACCCTCTCAAAAAGGGATACACACGATCCTGCTGATATTCTTTTATATCTCTTTTTAACTTGTTCTCTTTCCGCCCATAAATTGTATTACAAATGGAGTTAATTTGAATGTGAATATTTTGATATACAGCAAGATTTTTACCATTATTAAACTCATTGTCAGCCTTGATAGAATGGTCCAAATACTCCAGTTCTTGTGCAATATTGTCCATTCTAATTCCATTATATTTAATCATTAAGGTCATAAGATCAAGTCCCGCCCTATCAAATAATGAATGCACATCATTTAAAAAGTCCCTATTGGACTTTACCCCATTGGATATCTCTACATTCTTAAACCATGGGGCACCTGTTTTAATTCAGTGTTCTTATTTAAATATGCATTCTCAAGCTGCAGTTTCTTAAACACCAGCAAGTCTTTTTCAAATTGTTTCAGCTTCTCACCTAAACTGGACTGTTGTTCAGAGGTAGCATGTTCTCCATTGCCACTAAAAGAAAATTGATTTTCTTTCCATTGATTCAAAAACCCACTAGAAACATTAATAAAACTTTGTGCTCCCATAGGAATATTTTGCATAAGTTCATTGCTTTTACTATGTCCACTCGCCTGACTCCCCTCTATTTCAAGGGGTCTCTCCGATTGCAAGTCAATGAAGCTTGGGGTTGGTTGGGTTAAAGGGATGCCCAAGCTCCCAAAAGAAACACCACCAGCTGGTCTATCCATCAGGCTTTTGATTTGAGTTGTATGCTTTCCCAACTGGTCATTAATTTGTTGTAATAATTTAAAAATGTCCTGATTGGAAATGTGCTCGTCCATCCTCCTGTAAGTACCAAACCACGAAACTGGAACTCAGCAAACCATAGAATAAACCAGAAGAAAGTGAGCACTCCAAAGGACACCAACTTTATTCCACAAACAGTTAAGCGCTTTCCTCTCCACTATAGAGACTTCCTCAGAACAAAAATCATAAACTTAGCCAACCAAATTAAATACACCCGTAAATTATTCAATTAAGCA
Organism: Protopterus annectens; assembly: GCF_019279795.1. Lineage (NCBI taxonomy): Eukaryota > Metazoa > Chordata > Ceratodontiformes > Protopteridae > Protopterus > Protopterus annectens. The sequence continues at coordinate 845,454,243 of NC_056726.1, read as the reverse complement.
ACAATTAAAATCCTTAAAGCAATATCACTTGTCTTTGGTGCTTACATATAATGGGATGGCTAATTCCATTATTGAGGTGTTAAATGACCATTGGGAAATATTGCAGTGTGATGTAGGTATAGGTTCCAAACTTGGAAAACACCCCAAGTAAGTTTTTAGAAGAGACAAATGTATTAAGAACATTCTTGAAGGGGTGAGACCTACACACAAGACAAATAGAAGAGTGGGGAATTTCAAATGTAATGCCTGCTCTTTTTGTCCATACATATTTGAAACTGGTGATTATGTTAAAATTAATGGACAAAGGTTGCATATTGGGGGCCATTACAATTGTAACAACAAAAGGGTGATTTATATGGCGAAATGTCCCATTTTCTATATAGGTAAAACTAGTAGGAAATTAAAAATTAGAATGGGAGAACATTTAGGTGACATCAGGCATGGTAGGGCAACCAGTGCATTATCTAGACATATAAGTGAATACACCACACATTGCTTTAAATTTTTGGTCTTGCAACACCTCAGTGAGGATGAAAAAGGGGGTATTTTGGATGTACATTTAGATGTATTGGAATTAAAATGGCAATTGTTTATGGATGCCTCTAAGTATCCAGGTATTATTGAAACCATTAGTATTGCCAGTATTCTTAAACTTGATCAAATTTCAGGTTAGTTTTTGGAGAGCTTAGTTTTTAGGAACATTTTTGGCTAGTTACTTATATAAACACATTTTTAAACATAAAATAATGTAACACTTTGTTAAACCTTGTTTTTAAGATTTTTAAATATGTGGTGGTGAATCATGTCATATTGGAAGCTATGATATTGCTTTAAGGATTTTAATTGTTGCTTAATTGAATAATTTACGGGTGTATTTAATTTGGTTGGGTAAGTTTATGATTTTTGTTCTGAGGGAAGTCTCTGTAGTGGAGAGGAAAGCGCTTAACTGTTTGTGGAATAAAGTTGGTGTCCTTTGGAGCCCTTTCAATTAACAAATCCTGCTCTGGAACACTGGGCCAGTTGCTTATTTGTGTTTCTGTAAAGTTATTACAGTTTGTTTCTTCAAGATTCACTGGTACATTAGAAAATCTCGGGTTTTCTCTGTGTGCTCTGTCTTCTAACTCGACTATTTTTTGACACCGCTCTTCTTGAGAAGCCTCATACTCAGCAATTTTTTTCTTCATTTCATCATATGATTTTTGCAGTTTTTGTCAGTTCATCTGATCAGCTCGTTGAAGCTTCTTACATTTTCCAGCCTTTTGTTATTTGATATATTCCTTAAGTGTCTCATTTATTTTAATTACCACAGCATACATTTGATTTGTTGTTTCCTCTAAAATACTAGAAGCCATCTCTTAAACCATAGCTGAAGCGTGAACTGTTTGATACTGAACAGTTGATGAGTCTTTCCTCGGCAGTGTTTTCTCTTCACCTTTTCTGGTTGATTTTCTTTCAGGTTCTCTAGATTTTTCTTTACTGGCATCCAGGCAGTAACTGAATTTTACCCAAAAAACTGTCTCAATGGCACTACTTTTTCTTAGTTTCTGTTTTCACATTGGGACAGCTGAAACTAAGCTGTTGAAAAGTGTCCATCCAATTTAGAAGACCCCTACCAGGGATTAATATCAGAATATAGGCAAAGAAAAAGGGATTAGGGGATGCCAAGTTGAGTCTAGTACATAAACTGCTGTTAAGAAGGGATAATTAGTAGAGCATATAGACTATTACTTAGAGGATGTTAGAAAAGATTGAGAAGAGAGACTGGAAAGTCCAGTTTCAGTTGAACGATTTAAAGGTATCTGTATGTCTCCCAGGTATGCAATATAATCTATAAGGTGCAGGGTTTTTTGCTTGGAAGTGTTTTTTATTATTATTATTGCTACTACTATTGTTATTATCATTATTATTATTACATTTGTATGCATTGATTATTTTTACATCCCATGTAGACTTCAGAGCATATTTTGCAAATACAGAAGGTATGATGGAAAAGAGAGAGGTAATTGGGAACATGTTTTGCAGGTGTGAAATGAGATGGCAGAATTTAAAAACTCACGACACATTACTTTGTCCGAAATATTGAGGATGTAAATGGTTCCACCTTAATAAAGTTTCCCCTTGAACAGAGACATCTGAATTGCCTAGACACAGTAAGGTCTTGCTAAGTTTAATGTTATTGGCTGACAAAAAAGCATTTGCTAGAAAATGGAAATAAAAATCTAAACCAGCCATATCTGAAGTGCACAATATTGAAAAGGAGATAAAAGAGCTGGAGATGGGATCATTAGAAAGGGTAAAGAACAAATAGAAATAAATGGAATTTTTGTGTACAATCCATGCAGAATAAAGTTCAGGAGGAGGTGGAGAAGGCGTAATGAAGTTTAAGGGATAGCAAGATATGAGCAATTTTTGTAATGCTGGAGTGAATGATAATTGTGAAAAATATATACTACATTAAAACAATGAGAATTATCATTATGGTTTGTTTTCTGTTCTATTAGTGTATGTGTAGCTATGTTCCTGTTGCAATTTTGATTTAATAAAGATAAAAAGAATAAGAAAATAGATGCCTGGCATAGCACATGGAGAGATAGTTCTATGACTTCACGTTGGCCTGAAGAGACATCACAGTGGGAAGGTGACTGAAGAATAAGCATACTAGTGCCAGTGTTCAAGAGCAAAGGGGACATTTACAACTAATGGCAGTACAGAGGTATCACACCCCTGTTGCAATGCATGAAAGTTCTAGAGAGGGTGACTGATAAATTAATATGTAGAATAGTAGAAAGTAAGATAGCAGATGAGCAGTTTGGATTCAAATCAGGGATGCAGCACAACAGACAGATACTTGAGAAGTAGCTAGAAATAAGGAAAGAGTTCAACTGGGCATTTCTAGACTTGGAGAAAGCAAATGACAAGGTCCCAAGAAATCTTATTTCGACAGTTCTGCACTGGTTCAAAGTCCCAGAAATATTTGGTAGAATTAGTGTAAGCTTTGTAGAAGGACCCAATAACTCAAGTACAAACATTGTTTGGTCTCACAGAGGAGTTCCCAGTGAGAGTAAGTGTGCATCAAGGTTCAGCTGTGTGCCCACTGCTGTTCATACTGGTGATGTACTACATTAGCAAACAGGTCAGAGAGGGCAGATCAACAAAGTTGCTCTATGCAATGTGATATTACAGGCAGACTCTGAACAACAACTTCAGCAAAGAATGGGGGAATGGGATGCAAAATTGAAGGCACATGGGATGAAAGTGAATACAGATAAGACAGTTGTAATAGCAGCAAATGGAGGAAATTAGGTAGAAGGAAAATATGGTACAGGTTACTAGCTTCAAGTATCTGGGAGGGATTGATTGAGGAGAAGGGAAGTCTAAACAAAGAGGTCAAAGCTAGAAACAGAGGGGCTGCAGCCAACTAGCACAAAGTATCTGGTGTAGTGTATGACAGAAGAATGACAAAGAAGATGAAAAGTAAGGTGTACAAAACAGTGGTGCAGCCAATACTACTGTGTAGTACAGAAACCTGTACATTGAAGGTAGAGCAGTTGAGGAAGTTAGGTGTGATGGAGATTAAGTGCCTAAGAGAGGTTGTAGGATGCACACTGTGGGACAGATGAAATGAGGATATAAGAGCAGAAGCTACAGTGGCTCCAGTTGCAGAAAAGATCAAAGATAATAGATTATGGTGGTTTGGGCACATGTGCAGAAAATCAGAAGACAATCTGGTGAAGAAGATTCGGGACAAACAGGAAGAAGCCAAGTGGAAATGATGGCAATGAGGTGGTTGAATTGTGTGAGACAAAACCTGCGACAGTCAGGCATGAGTGTCAAAGAAGGTAGGATAGTGACACTGAATAGAGAGGGAGATGGTGGCAGTTGACACAACACCCTGACTGTATGTCGAACAAAATGGGAAAAAAGGGGTTGATGATGATGATGGTGAAGTGCAGTCACTGCTTAAGACTGCAGATGGTAACTCTCCAAGGGAATCAGGCCTCTGCTGCTGCCGAGTGCCTGGATTGTGCCATTGGGCATGCTGGACCTCTTCTTGCCCATCGTCTTTGTCTTTGGAAATGATTCCTTTAAATCACTTTGGATGGTCATTGATTTCTTTGTAGAGTACTGTCATTTTGACTTTCCTTTGTATGTATATTGTTACCATAGTCTTGCCCATGGTGGCTAAAGACTCACAGGAGAAAGATCTTTCTTTGTGTTTTCTTTGCCTGGATAAGTGACTGCTGGTCTCATCAGAGGACTGGTGTCTGTTGCCCCTTGAGATGACATTCTAATGATTGCAATTCCTTGGGGTGACAATAAACTAGGAGACATTTTTTCTGATCTCATCTCAGGGAGATGCCTTCACTGTTACAGCATCAGATATTTGAGTTTTATCACACCTGCCTCCAGATGTAGATACATACGTTTTATCATATCTACCTCTGGAGAGGACACAGAAAATCATGAATTCAGCTGCCTAAATGAGGACACATTGGGAGTCCTGGCTGTGACCTTCTACTTCCTTCTCAGCATGGTGGTCACTGTGATTTTCATTCTTTTATTTTCACACCCGAACACATAGATGTTCCAGTGAACTGCGAAGTGGCAGTGACTGAACAGCTGCCATTCTTTCATGCGCTTATCATTCTGCTGGTGCTAGAATCCTGTTGATGGGCTTTGGAGGGATGGATAAATCTCACTAGTTTTAAAGTGGTGCACCCTTTCTTGTAGTAGCTTTCATTACAGATCCTGAATACAGCTGCTTTACTGTTGAGGTGAAGTACTCAGCTCACTTCATCCTTCATTTAAGGTAAGTGGTCTTCCTGGAAAGAAGGTTTTACATCAACTAGCTGGGCTGTGTGCAGCCCTTCTGTTCCTAAAGATATTGGTGGGAAAGCATTTCCATTGTTCCTTCGTGTGTGTTTAAAGAAACTTTCTATTACAGGATACTCAGACAAGTAAAGAATAACAAAATCACAAAGTATAGTTGTGTAAGTAAATTTACTATAAAAGTAAATGTTTGAATAGATCACTGGTCGCAGTAGCATAAGCTGTATGAGATGTCCTGCTAAGGATCAGATGAGTGGGCCAGCTTCCAAAGCTTTAGGGCACTTTCCATGTACCCTAGCCACTCCCCTGCATGAAAGAGGTAGGATAAACTCAGCGGTTAGGGTACCAAAACTTCAGAACTTTCTTGCCTTAGAAGAAGGAGGCTAGAACCCTGAAAAATATGGTCTGTGTTAATAAAAATCCCATACCCCGGCATAAAAATAGCAAACATTGGGGGAATGCAGGTAGGCTGTTGCTGCTGCAACAGTGGATAGTTCAAACATCTACTTTTATAGTAAGTTTACTTACACAGCTGTACTATGTTCATCATTAGATCACTGCTACAGTAGCCTAAGCTATATGGGATTAATACCAGAGCTTAGGAAGCAAGAAAAGAAGATAGATCAGAGTCCAACAGTCTCTTTAGAACAGTCCTAGCAAGGCATCCTCAGGATGTTGTTTGTAGTGCCTGGTAAAAGTGGGCACAAATTGCTGCCTTTACTATATTTCTAGAGTCCACCCCTTTTAAAATGCCACTGAAGTAGCCAGAGCCGTGATCTAGTGGGCCGTGAGTTTGCTCTGGAATTGTTTTATTATGGTGAGAATAACAGAAATCAATAACATTGGACAGCCATTTAGAAATTTTCTGTTTAAACTCTGCTTGTCCCATTTTCTTAATAGGAGACAAATGGCTTATCAGCAATCCTGAAGGTTTTTGTCTTGACAGTGCAGTATCTGAGTTGTCTGGGTACATCTAATTTATGTAAAATTATTTCTCCTTTATTTTTAGGTGTGGGGAAAAATTAGAAGGTAAATAGCCTAATGTAGTATAAACTCTGACGTTACCTTACACATAAAGATTTGTTCTGAAAGTAACCCTATGTTTGTGAAAAAAATGAGAAAAGGATGACTCACCATAAGAGCTTGTAACATGGGCTACTCTTCTTGTGGAAGTCAGAGCAGTAAGTAATACTGTTTTCCAAGATAAAAATTTCAAATCAGCCTCATGAGTAGGTTCAAAAGGAAACCGTGTAAGTTTTTCTAAAACAAAATTAAGATCCCAAGGAGGAGCTACTTGCCCTCTAGCTGGGCAGATCTGTAGAACACCTTTCAAAAACTGCTTCATTTGAGATATGGTAGAAAGGGGAGGATACAAGGGCAGACAAGCAGATATGACTGACTAGATAGAAGAGTAAGTGAAATTCAAAGGAAAATAACTCGTGAAAATGTTGGAAAATCACAGGAATCTGAGCATTAAAATGGCTTTGTTTCTTGGTTTGGTACCAACTAGGAAGTATTTTCTACTTTACCATATATGATTTTCAAGTAGCAGGTTTGTTTTCCTCCATTAATACCTGCTGCACATCCTCAGAACAAACGGTGCCTAAATGGTATTAAAATTATTTCATCCATGCGCTTAGTTGAAGAAGCTGAAGGTTGGAGAGTATCAAACAACCACTTTCTTATGTGAGTAACTCCATACCGTGAAGAAGCTTGTTGTTCTTTTCCTTCACCATTTTCAAAAGAAAGAACCGCTGTTGCCTGTGCCAAAAGGAAGTCACTACAATTATCTTTGGGTTCCTTATGTCTCTTTAATAGAACCTTGGGTATCAGAGGAAAGGTTGGATAAGCATACAGGATCATCCCCAACTATTTGAGTGAAAAGGCAGATGTCTTGAAGGCCTAATTGCATGGAATCCTGGAGCAGAATTTCTTTAACCGTCTTGTGTGGCTGGAGGCAAACAGATCTACTTGAGGAATTCTACACAGATAATTCCAGGAAGACCCCTGGTTTGAACTTCCACTCATGAGGGTCTGTCCTGGTCTTGCTGAACTCGTCTGCAACAGTGTTTTGCTCTTACAAAAAGTGGGTGGCCTTGAGGGACAGACTGAAATAATTTGCTGTGTACCAGGCTAACATTGCTAGTTTGCAAAGGGTATAGCACTTTGATTCCTCATGTTTTTTTTCTTTCTTGTTAGAATCACATCACTGTAGTGTTTTTTTTCTCCCAAACACCTTTATTGAATTATCACTTGTGACACAGGCAAATTTACATTCCTATAAAAGTAATCAAGCTATATTAACATAACAAACATTATACTATTATACTTCACATGTATTGCTATATATCATATAACCTAGGCAATATTACATAAATTATTAAATTTCTCTCTTTTTTATTTTAAACAAGAAACAGCTTTACTAAACCATCACTTACCACATAAGCAATCATACATTTATATAAATGAAAACGAACCACACCAACACAATCCTAGTTGCAAGTATTTTACATCATAGACCATACTGACACACATCAGTTGCAAACATTATACATCACTTGTAAGCTGCTCAATCTTTCTCACTCAAACATTACATAAACATCACTGTAGTGTTGACTGAAATTACTAGCAGTGGGTCTGGAGTCCAAAGGTGGTTCAGAGACTTGAAAGCATTTATTAAAGCCATAATTTCTTTGATGATTATGTGTTTTAACTTGTTTTGCTTGTTCCAGAAGTGCTCTACTTTCACTGCCTTGCACACAGCTCCCCAAGCCAAGCCTGATGTGTCTCTGGTTGTAGACTGAGTAGGGGTTGGAATGGATAAAGGAAGGACAGGCTTGACTGACAACTTATTCATCAACCAGAGTACTCCTTTTTCACAAACCCCAGCACTGGAATTTCAAACGAGAGAGGGTGCTGGTGCTAAGTCCAAACTGATGTACAAAACATTGAATCTTCCTCATTCTCAAGGAATCACAAGAACAGTAGTGGACACTTTCCTCACTTGTCTAGAGGAATATAGTTTTTTTTATTCAGGCATGTCCAAGGGTCAGCTCCCAGTGTTCTCTCCTGTCTATGTGATGAATCTGGGCATCTTGAGGCAATGTAGAAATTGCTTCATGTACAAAGACAATCCTCTCCTCCTATCACCCAACACCACAATCTGTGAGAGATGCACTTATATAGCAAAACTGGAGGTAAAGCTGTCTCCAACCAATATTGAACTTGACAGTCAAGAGGAGAAGGTAAACACTTGCACCACAACACACTCATCACATAGTCCCAATAAACCTACACCACCAAAATCCACACATAGAAACACAAAAACATTCGCAGAGGCTCTCAGTAATAATCTGCCCAAGCAACAGAGACCTCCAAAGCAGAAATGCAAGCAACCTCCACCCCCCCAACCCAACCCAAATGACACATAGCCCACAGACTCAGTGTGCCAATAAACCACAGCCCATAAGGCAGACCAACGTACCCAACACACTAGTCATAGGTGACTCTGTAGTCAGGCACACTGATGTCCCACTCACCAGGCTAAACCAGGAGAAGGTTACTGTCAGCTGCCAGGATCCGCCACATAACCCATGCAGTCAGATCACTCCACAACAAGTACAAATATGACTTTGTCATTGTCCATGTTGATGTGAACCACCTGAGACGTACCTCCCTGGACTACATGAAAAGAGACATGGAAGAGCTCTCTCCGATCTTGTAGCCCAGGCAGGTATGACCCTAGCCCTGAGTAGCATCCTGCCATCACCCAGAATGATACCACAGTACAAGGACAAAATAATTGACTTCAACAATTGGCTAAGATTTTGGTGTCATTCTAAGGGGATCCAGTATCTGTCTGCCTAGGACGACATGGTCGACAGACCATGATGCTTTGCCAGAGATGGCCTGCACCTGTCTCCCCTAGGATTTCGGATACTGGCTAAAGCTCTTGTCGTCCCTATAGTGCCTTTTTTAGGCAAGGTTCAAATGACAAATTCACCACCGTAACAGGAACAGGCAAGCAAAAACTGAGGGTAATGCTACTCAATGCTAGAAGTCTAAATCTCAAAATGCACTCACTCGAGGCACTCCTTAAAATGGAGAACATCGATATCTGTACAGTGACTGAGACCTGGTTCAAGGCTCTAGAGAGCACCCCTGCATTACCAGGCTACCAGAGGTAGCATTACCTTCAGAATTTGCATGCTTGTATCTGTTATAGTGCTGGTTTTGTCCTTTGAACCTTGCCTAAAAAAGGTACTGTAGGGGTGGCAAGAGCTTTAGCCAGTAACCTGAATCGCAGGGATGACAGGTGCAGACCATCTCTGGCAAAGCATTGTGGTTTGTCTATCATGTCTTCCCAGGCAGACAGATACTGGATCCCCTTTGAATGACACCAGAAGCTTAGCCAATTGTTGAAGTCAATCATTTTGTCCTTATACTGTGGTATCATTCTGGGTGAAGGCAGGATGCTACTCAAAGCTAGGGTCATACCTGCCTGGGCCACATGATCCGAGAGCTCTTCCATGTCTCTCTTCATGTAGTCCAGGGATGTACGTCTCAAGTCATTCACGCCGGCATGGACAATGACAGAGTCGTATTTGTACTTGTTGTGGAGTGACTTGAGTGCATGCATTATGTGGTGGATTCTGGCACCCGACAGGCAGCTGACTGTAATTTTCTGCTTGTTCAGCCTGATGAGTGGGACATCAGTGCACCTGACTATAGAGTCACCTATGACTAAAGTGTTGGGTACATTGTCTTGCCTTAGGGGCTGTTGTTGGTGGCACACTGGTGTTGTGAGCTATGTGTCACTTTGGTTGTGACTGGTGTTTGTTTGCGTTTCAGCTTCAGAGGTCCTTGTTGCTTGGGCAGGTTAATGTTAAGGTTCTCCACATATGTGGGTTTAGTGTTGCTATGTGTGGGTATTGATGGTGTGGGTTTTGAAGGATTATGAGTTGCTTGAGGTTTAGTGCAGGTGTTAACCTTCTCCTCTTGACTGTCTAGCACAATCTTGGCCGGAGAGAGCGTTGCTTCCAGTTTGGCTATGTAAGTGCATCTCTCGCAGGTTGTAGTGTTGGATGGTAGGAAAGGGTTGTCTGTATACATGAGGCAGTTGCCGCATTGCCCCAGTATACCCAGATTCACCAGGTGGACAGGAGAAATCACTGGAAACTGACCCTTGGACATGCCTGTTTAGGTGCTTTTTTGTAAAGTATAAGAGCTGTTTTCCCTTACCTTTGTAAGGTACTTTGCAATTATAGGCTGTTTAGTGCCTACGATTAATTTCTCCTTATTGACAAGGAGAGTTGAGTGCTTGTATTAGTTTCAGGCTTCCTAGTGCTTTCCAGCAGGTTCTAGAACAAGTGCTAGTCACAGGGGTTCAGATTTTAGTGCTACTACTGAGAAACCAGCTAGTTCTAAGGGTAAATTTGAAGAGCAGACTTTCTGGCACCTGGAATAGTTTAACTGTAGCCTCGCGGTGCTGCACGATGGAAAAAATGTGCAAACACACACGTTTTTAAGCTAGAAAGTTGAAAGGGATAGAAAGCCCAAAAAGGCTAATAAAATTACAATTTCAGAGCTGGAAACCACTGCTCTAGTGTTGGGCAGTACAATGCTCACCACTCCCACTGGTAAGCCGTAGGGCTTCCTTCTACCACAGCAAGGTCTGGATAGCTCTGAACACAGAAAATAAAGTCTTGAGACAAACAAAGCCTGGGATCTGGACTGGCTAGGATAGGTCGGAAACGAGCAAACAAGATAGTATTTTTTTTTTTTTTTTGTTAAAACAGGCTAAACAATGCAATAAATCAGTATATAAACACAGAAAAGGCTAACACTCCTGAATGTGTAGTCCTAAACAGTAAATGCAATTAAAACTCTACAAAATTAGCAATTTAAAACTTTTTAAATGAAGCAAGGCAAGTGCACAACTGAAAAACGATTTAAGAGGCAGTAATACAGTAGAATAAGTAGCCTATATATTCAGAAGAGCAGCTAAAACACACTTAAACAATTCAGATGCAGTACAACCTAGAACACTTGAGTTGTAGCAATGTTAAGGCAAATACAGTTTTAATAAATGCACTAAAATATACTCCAAAATGTTAGAGAAGCACGGTCAGAACACAAGGAGATTCAGGCAATTTTTTTTTTGAAAGGGAGAAAGGATGAACAGAAGGCCTTCTCAGATGTTTTCTCTGTATTAGGTAGAATGAACTAATGACACTAGACTGGGAGGAGTGTCCCAGATCAGATTTACAGTAGGGACGGGCAACTACAAAGCCACCAAATATAACAACAAGCCTACACTCTTTAGACAGTAAACACTACAGAAAGCCACAAAATTAAAGTTTTTAAACAGATAAAGGAGCAAAGAGACTCTACATAATGCTTTTAACTGCAAACAAATTAGTTATCCGTGCAGATTAGGTAATAGCAATAAAATGCAGTAAAAACTATGCAGCAGGCAATAAAAAGTGCTATATATAAATTGCTATAAACAATAATCAGTATAAATAAGCCAAAAAAACAGGATACTTATATATCTCAGATCAGAGTTGTAGTCAAAGCCCCTCCTCCACTCTGCTCAGTGTGTGTAGACCTATGGGAAAACTACTCATGTACCAACTCCTTCGCTCAACGCTTTCTGGAATTCATAAATTCCAATGGCCTGGATCAACTTATCTACACCCCCACCAGGGGCAACAATATCCTAGACCTAGTCATTACCAACATGAGTGACCAGTGTTCCACACCTGAAATCAACTCCTCGTTGGTCAGATCCGACCATAAGCTAATCACCCTAGATATCCGCATCCCGCCCCCACTCACCATTAAGGAAACCAGGGTAAATAATTTCTCCAAAGCCAACTTCATGCTTCTTAAGACAGAAGTGGCGAACTTCATGACACCCATGCAGGTGGACAATACAGCTACGGCTGCTGAATCCTACACAAATGCACTCTAAAAGCACTTACACGAGTGCATTGATCTTGCTATTCCAAACAGAACCAAGTAGCTATCCTTCAAAAAAAGGAAGCCAATCTGGTGGCCCCCTGCCATAAACAAACTCTACAACAGAAGGAAAAAACTGTTGCAAGAGAGAGTAAAATCCCATGAGTGGAGGAGCTCCCTGGTCAGCCTCTGTAAGAAGCTGAGATCCCTTATAAGATCCTGTAAAGCTAGCTACGAAACAAAATCTCCACTGATTCTAAGGGCAACCACAAAACATTCTATAGCTATGTCAAGAATCTCAATGGCAACACCCTGATCTGCTCTGAGTTACAGCATAACGGCATGAAAATTACAGAACCAACTGATATTGCCAACATCCTGGCAGATAGGTTCAGTGCTAACCTTACCCCCTCTCACCCCATAAAGGGCCCATATCTATACAGGAAGAATGCAGAGTCCCTGTAATCACATCTATGCAGGTAAAAGCTGCACTCTGTAAAACCAAAAACACAGCATCCATGGGACCAGACAACATCCCAGGCTGCGTTTTACACGAACTTCAGAACGAACTGGCTTCCCACCTAAGCACCATGTTCCATCATAGTCTCATGTTAGGCTTTGTGCCCACTGAATGGTGCACAGCAACAGTTATTCCACGCCACTGATCCTGGGAACTATCGCCCTATTAGCCTGACGAGCTTGGTCTACAGGGCCATGGAATGTATCATCAGGGAACTTATAAACAAAGACGTTGGTAACCTCCAAACACTGTACCCCACCCAGTTCGGGTTTGTGAAAGGCAGGTCATGCCTTCTTAACCTGATCGACTTCTTTGAGGAAGGCACCAAAGCCGTAGACGAGGGTAAGGTGGTTCAGACAGCCTATCTTGACCTCGCAAAGGGTTTCAAGACCATCCCCCATTCTGGAATTATAGCTAAACTCACTAAACTATGTATAAATCCCTACATCACAAGATGGGTTGCCAACTGGCTCACTGACAGAACCCACACTGTAAAAGTTGCAGACTCCAAATCTGACTTCAAACCAGTGACAAGTGGAGTACCACAGGGTTCAGTCTTGGGACCTCTCCTGTTAGGTATCTACTTCTCTGAAGTACAGGCTAACACAGAAGGCCTCTGGCTAATGAAGTTCGCAGATGACTGCAAACTAGGAGCCATAGTCGAGTCCCCAAATGATGTGGACATCCTACAGAAGGGCCTCACTGAAACAGATGCCTGGTGTCAGAGGCATGGCCTCAAGCTCAATGCCAAAAAGTGCATTGTCATCCCCTTTGGTAAAAAAAACTCTGTACCTATGAACTACCACATAAACGGCAGTCTACTTAATGCCGAATGTGTGATGAGCCCTTGGGACCCAGGTGGACAGTAGTCTATCCTTTTGATAATCACATCGCCACACTAGTCAGGAAATCCTTCTATGTGGCATACCTCATCACAAACGGGTTCTCATCCAGGAAAAAAGAGGTTATTGTTCCCCTTTACTCGGCACTCATTAGACCCATTATAGAGTACAATGCCCCTTTTGGAATGTACCTCACAAGACATCTGCAGCAGCTGGAAAGGCCACAGAAGTACCTCAGAAAGAGGATTACTGGCCTCAAACAGATGCCCTACACTGACCGTCTCAAAAAAACTCCATCTTTACTCTGTACCATATCACTTACTCCGAGGTGATCTCTGCCTAACATACAAAGCTATGTTAAACCCAGAGCTGTTGGACATGCTACACCTAAAGAAATCCCAATCCATCTGAGCTACATGCTCTAGGGACCTAAACCTTGTCACCACAATAAACAGGGTATGCTGGAGGGATAGATTCCTGTCCCAGAGACTTTCTATACTCTGGAACAAACTACCCATCTATGTCAAGCAAAGTTCTTCATTAGCACTGTTCAAGAAAAAATCTTGATGAGTGGATGGGAAATAGGAAATGCACCCCTGGAATCAGTTCTGTGGCTCTGCTCGACAGGGGCACAGGAAATCAACTTTCTTGGGTGGCGTAAGCCAGGGAACCTTGTTGGCTAGACTTACTTAGGCTCTTGGGCCGATAGCCTAGTACCTACCTATGAAACCTAAAAATCTGAAATTTTCCATGGCAGATGCTTGAGTTTGGTTGGAAAATATTAGAAATTGCTCCTTGTGATATTTCACATTGTCTTGAGGAAGAAGCATCCCAAAAACAATATCCCATGGATGGAATGAAAGAAAATTTCTCTCTGTTCACCTAAAATTCCAGGCCGAGTGAAAGATTCATTATCTAAGCCAGAAAATCATTATAGCTTGTGGAGAAATCTGCAAAAATCAGGCAGCCATCTAAATATGGGAATTATGAATGTCTCCAACCTGCAGTTGGCTGTTACTGAGGCTAGGCACCTTGTAAACACTCTTGGAACTACAGATAAACCAAAGGGCAGGCCAGAAAACTGAAAATGTAAACCAGACATACACAAATGCAAAAAGCACCTGAAATCTTTACTGACTGGAATGTGAAAGGAAGCATCTTTTAAATCCAAAGTTACTAGAGAACTGAGAGGTAGAATAAGGTGCAACAGAGACTGTAAAGAAAGCTTTCTGGATTTTGGAATTTTGATGTGAAGGATTAGAAAAGTGTAGAACATGTCTCCAGATGCCATTTTTCTGTGGCATCAGAAAGATGCTTGAATAAATTTCTTTCCCTTTTTACCTGGGGATCAGGTTCTATAACCGTCTGAGACAGCATCTGATCTACAATATGAAAAGAACAAGGACTTTGGGTAAATATGGAGGAATCCCTTGAAACAGAGGAAGGTAATCTAATTGCTAGTGTATTATTCTCAGTAAGCAAGTGCCTGAAGCTATCTGGTGCCACAGAGGAAATTGAATATCTAGACTCTTGGGTAGTTTTACAGGATTGCCAGGGTGGGGAAGGGAAAACACTCGAGATTCCATATAGTCAGTTTATTTTCTTAGATTTTTACTTGGTTCTAGGAAGACCCTCTTTCTTCTTTGAACCTCCTTCCCACAGATTTTTTGAAATTTTGTTTGCTTATGTCTTCTTGGGAACATTTATTCTGTTTTAGGTTCATAGGTATGTACTAGGCTAATGGCCCTGGAGCCTTTACATGCCTAGCCCATAGGATTACCCTGGCATCGTGCCACCCAAACTAAGCTCCTAGTGCCTCTGTTGAGTAGAGCCACTGGAGTGATACCCCCGGGTGAATTTTCTATTTCCCGTCCACTCATCACGATTCCTCTTGAAGAGGGTCAGTGAGGTGCTCTGCTTGACATGTATGGGAAGTCTATTCCATAGCATGGGCAGTCTCTGGCTTATGAACCTGTCCCTCCAGCATGTTCTGTTGATTGTGGTAATGAGGTTGAGGTCTCTGGAGTGTGTGTTGTGGAGGGATTTGGATTTCTTTAGATGTAGCATTTCTAACAGAGCTGGGTCAGACATGGCTTTGTAACTCAAGCAGAGATTGATATGATAAGTATGATATGATTGATTGATAAGTAGGCGATATGAGACAGAGAATAGTTGGAGTTTTTTTGAGTCTGTCCATATAGGACAAGTGTTTAAGGCCAAGGATCCTCTTTGTGAGGTACTTTTGTGGCCTCTCCAGTTGTTGCAGGTGTCTAGTGAAGTACATGCCAAGTGGGGCATTGCACTCGATGACTGGCCTAAAGAGGGATGAATAGAGGGAGACAATGAGCTCTTTCCTCCTGGATGCAAAAACCTTAGTAATGAGATGTGCCACATAGAAGGACTTTCTGACCACAGTGGCAATGTGGTGGTCAAAAGAGAGGTTGCTGTCAACCTGTGTTCCCAGATCTCTTATAACGCCTTCTGTGTTCAGTGGACTGCCATCAGTGTGGTAATTCAATGGAACCGGGTTTTTCCCAAAGGTGATGAAGACACATTTTTTGGCATTCAGCTTAAGGCCATGGTTTTGGCATCAGTCGGTGGTCTCATTGAGGCCTTTCTGTAGGATGTCAGCATCACTTGGGGAGTTAATAGTAGCTCCCAACTTGCAATCATCTCTGAACTTTGTCAGCCAGAGTCCCTTCGTGTTGGCCTGGACTTCTGGGAAGTAGATACCAAACAGGAGAGGACCGAGGACCGAACCCTGTGGGACTCCACTCATGACTGGTTGGCAGTCTGACTTGGAGTCAGCTACTTTCACACTGTGGGTTCTGTCTGTGAGCCAGTTTGCAACCCACCTAGTGATATGGGGTTGATGCTTAGCTTAGTAAGTTTTTCTATGATTCCTGAGTGAGGAATGGTATCAAAGGACTTGGCCAGATCAAGGTAGGCTGTATGAACCACCTTACCTTCAACCACAGCTCTGGTGACTGACTCAAAGAAGTCAACCAAGTTGAGCATGCATGATCTACCCTTCACAAAACCAAACTGTGCAGGATCCAGAGTTTGGAGATTCCCTATATCCTTATTTATTAGGTCCATGATGATGCTTTCCATAGATTTGCATGTCAGACTCGTCAGGCTAATGAGGCGATAGCTCCTGGGGTCTGTAGTCACTTCTCCTTTGTGGAGAGGGATGACTGTAGCAGTGCGCTGTTTGGTAGGGACAAAGCCTGAGGTGAGGCTGTGACTTAACAGGGCACACAGGTGAGGTGCCAGTTCACTCTATAGTTCATGCAGAACACAGCCAAGGATACTGTCAGGTCCCATAGAAGCTGTATTCCTGGCCTTAGACAGTGCTGTTTTAACCTATGCAGCAGTAATACTGGGTGCCTGGCAATCTACTGGTATTGTGATTTGTCCTTTGGTGGGGGGTGGGGAAGGGGTAAAGTTAGCACTGAATCTGTTCGCCAGTATATTTGCAATATCTGTTGGCTTGGTATAGGAGATACCATTGTGCAGTAGTTCAGAGCAAATCTGGGTATTGCCATGGAGATTCTTTAAATAACTATAGAAGACCTTGTGGTTGTCATTACTATCTGCTGCAATTCTGTTTTCATAGCTAGCTTTAGAGGATTTGATAAGGGATCTCAACCTTTTGCTGAGGCTGATAAGGGTTTTTTTTCCAGTCTTGGGACTTCACCTTATTCCGCATCAATTTCCTTCTTCTGTTGTAGAGTTTGTTTATGGCAGGGGACCACCAGGTTGGCTTCGTTTTTTTCAGGAGAGCATCTTTGTTCTGTTGGGTGTGGCGAGATCCATGTATTTGTGTATGTGTTCATACAGCGGATTGGTGTATGATATGGCGGTCATGCAACTATTCTCCATTTGCATGGGTGCCGTGAAGTTAGCCACCTCTGTTTTTAGGAGCCCAAAGTTAGCTTTGGAGAAGTTTTTCATGGTGGTTACCTTTGTTGGCGGTGTTAGGAGGGATGTGGATTTCCAAGCTGATTAGCTTGTGATCGGATCTAACCAGGGAGGAGTTGACTGTTGGTGTAGAGCAACGATCGTCCATGTTAGTAATGACCAGGTCAAGGATGTTGTTACCTCTAGTGGGGGTAAGAACGAGTTGGTCCAGGGCATTGGAATAGATGAATTCCAGAAAGCGTTGGTCAAGTGTACTGGTACATGAGTAGTTTTCCCAGTTAATGGAGGTGTAGTTGAAGTCACCCAGTATGTGAGTGTTAGGTTGGGCCCTAATATTCTCCAGGGTGCTTAGGAATGTGGAGTGTGAATCTTGGGACATGGTTGGGGACCTATAGCAGGCTACGACCTGAATTGCTGTCTTACCCAATGTTAGCTGCAACTGAAGTATCTCAGATGCGTTTTGTTGGGCTACCAGTCTGGAGGTTGCACATCCTTTATGAATATGGAAACACCACCACCTTTGGAGCTTCAGTCCAAATTCTGGGGCCGAAAGGTGTGGAATGAGTTGTAGCCTAGTAGTGCAGGGGTGCTTTCTGCTGCCTTGAACCAGGTCTCTGTTACAGCACAAATGTCGATGTTCTCTGTTTTAAGGAGTACTTCGAGCAAGTGCATTGTGAGATTTAGACTTCTAGCATTGAGCAGCATAACCCTCAAATTGCATTTGTTTGTAGCTGTTACGGTGGTAATTTGGTCTTAAGAACACCGCCTAAAAAAGGCACTATAGGGGTGGCAAGAGCCTTGGCCAGTGTCTGGAACCTCAGGGGTGACAGATGCAGGCCATCTCTGGCAAAGCATCGAGGTCTATCAATCATGTCATCCCAGACAGACAGATACTGGATCCCCTTAGAATGATATCAGAAACTTAGCCAGTTGTTGAAATCAATCATTTTCTGCTTGTACTGTGGTATCATTCTGGGTGATGGTAGGATGCTGCTCAGGGCTAGGGTCATACCTGCCTAGGTTACATAATCCGAGAGCTCCTTCATGTCTCTTTTCATGTAGTCCAGGGCGGTACATCACAGGTCATTCACACCCACATGTACAGTGGCAAAGTCATATTTGTACCTGTTGTTGCGGGACCTTAGTGCATGCTTTATGTGGCGGATCCTGGTGCCTGACAGGCAGCTGACTGTTACTTTCTCCGTATTCAACCTAGTGAGTGGGACATCAGTGTGCCTCACTATCGCGTCACCTGTGACTATTGTGTTGGGCATGCTGTTTTGCCTCAGGGGCTTTGGTCGAGTGGCACACTGTTTAGGAAAGTTATGTGTCTCGTGATTAGTGTTGTTTTGCAGTGGTCAAGTGCATTTCTACCTTGGAGGTCTCTGCTGTTTGGTTAGATTTTTATTGAGAGCCTCCGCGAATGTGGGTGTGTGGTTTGTGTTTTTATGTGAAGGCAATGCTGGTGTGTGTTCTGGAGGGCTATGTGTTCCATGTGGTGTGGTGCAAGTGTTGACCTTCTCCTCTTGACCAGCTATTCCCGTCTTGGCTGGAGAGTGCATGGCTTCCAATTTGGATATATAAGTGCATCTCTCATAAGTCTGAGTGTTTGGGGGTAAGAGGAGAGGGTTGTCAGTGTACATGAGGCAGTTGCTACATTGTCTCAGGATGCCCAAGTTCACCAGGTTAATAGGGGAAATCACAGGGTACTGACCTTTAGACATGCCTGGAGGGCTGGGCATTAATAAGTACTGGAGCTGTTTCCTTGTAGAACGTTTAGTGCTGGTAGCACTTTTGTGTACTACAATAATTGCTACAAGAAGTCTAGTAAAGTGCTAAACTAACAAACTAGTAAAAGTGCAGGAGCGGAGAGAACTAGCAGATCTAAGGGAAAAGTTGGAGAACAGACTTTGGCACTGCTCAGAAGCTTACAAACAGTCCTGGATACAGCATATCTGTATCTGGACAAGATTAGTTACAGGAAAGGTGGGAAACAAGCGCAGATGTGGACTTTTAAGCCAGAAAGTTGAAAGAGATGGAGAAACTGCCCAAATGGTCAATAAACTACAATTTCTGGGCCGAAAAACACTTTTCTTTTGGTAGATAGGCTATCTAGTACTTACCACTCCCACTGATAAGCTAGAAGGCTTCCCTCCAACCCAGAAAGGCTTGGGGGGGGGGCTCAGAAGCTTACAAACAGTCCTGAATACAGCAAATCTGTACCTGGACTAGGCTAGTTACAGAAAAGGCAGGAAACAAGCGCAAATGTAGCCTTTTAAACCAGAAAGTTGAAAGAGATGGAAAAACTGCCCAAATGGTCAATAA